>NC_079155.1:15762348-16065378 GCF_947563725.1 Argiope bruennichi
AGAAGAAAACCAAGTTTTAATCATGAATATAATGTTCACAAGGAACTTCTCTGAACATCTCCCAATCAATAGTGACAGTAAGGTTGTGGACCATCTCAGACAAGTATTTAATTCGTTTGGAATTTTCCGAACGCGTCATTTTAAATACCGAACAGTCTGCACGTGACAACATAAATCAGGAAATCTCAATCATAATCATACGGATTCCATTTTTAGCGTCTATGTACGCAAGGTATTATTCTATGTTAAATCTATGATGCTCCACAATTATGTGACCGATGTTTTTCCTATATCACGCAACAAATTCTCGAAAGCAATGCTAACTTTGAATTTTGCAGCTAAGAGAGTCGTAGGTAGTTCGTAGCAAGGTGCTAGGTTATTTTATTATAACTAGATACCACGTATATGATTATACTTGAGTCGTTTAGGAAATGAAAGTTCGGATGAGAGGTTCAGAACTTTAATGTGCATTCTATATTTTTATTTCAATAACTTTTGAAACTATAATTGCTAATAAAATAATTCGGACAAGAAAAAAAAAAGGAAAAAAAGATGAACCAATATAGTATTTAAGAGCCGAAGGAGTATTTAATACCTATGGGAAACTCCATATTTAAAGACTGCTTAATGAGATGCAATTATTTTCTAAACTATTAAGCATGTAATTTGGTAAGTCAAATCAAATGGTGCATTAGTTATAAGTTCCTATATAAGTTCCATCCTTGCAAAACAAGAGCATAACATTTGTGGATCTCATGATAAAAAAATCTTCTAAGAACTTCACTAATATCCTTTATGTATATGTAATCGTTTAGATTAAATTACTAGTTAAATTACGAAAATTTGGTAAATCTACAATACAGATACAGATTTTTGAAAACATTTTATCACACTAAAATGTCCCGAAAATGCGCATAGATTGCTAGCAATTGAAACATTTTAAGAATAATTTAAAATTAATCTATCTCACCCTCTTTTTTTTTTTTTTTTTTTTTTTTTTTTTTTTTTTTTATCTCTTACAGTGCTATTTTGTCAATGACCGTATATTTAGCAATATATTCGAAACCAGTGACAGTTTCTACCACAAATGGGTGTGGCAATCCAATTAGTTGTATTTTCTTGTCTACATTAACCCATCCCTCATAATCGATGTCTTTTAAAGGAAATTAATCAACTGCGAGGTTTTCTCTTTTCCCTCTCTCTTTCCCATCTCCTCCCTTTTTGCTGATCTCAGTATTTCTGGATGAGGGTACCCACAAGGTCGTAGCCCTACGACAGCAACAACTGCCATCGAGAAAAAGTCCAATGCTCCTGGGGCCTGTCATAATGGTGATTAGAAATGCAATGTGCGAGTGAAATTAATAATTCAACAACGGACGTTTCTTTTCCAATTAATGATTATTTGTCTCTTAAAGAGATCAGGCAAAACACGGGTGTCCTTGGTGGAAAACGGCATAGGGACTTAGCGTTGCATGCAGTAGCAAATTAGTAAGTGGGTGTTTTACGAGCTCGATACGCCTGGCAACAAGGACAGAGATAAAGATAGGATAAACGCAGTATTTTGCTCGGGGGACCACTTAAAATGTCTTACTGTTTCTGACACACAATAAATTACATTTGTCGCAAAGATTTTTTTAAGCGCATCTGTTCAACGCTATGATTATTATGGAAGATATCTAGACATTGAAAAGAATGTTTATGAAATGGGAAAATCGATGAAGTAAAGCACATTGCTAATTACTAATTCATTAAATGATTTAGGGAGAAACAAATCAGACAAATTCTAATCTAAGAAAGGCATTTATAAAAAACAAAGTTAATTCAGAAATGTTATCAGAGTTAAGTTTCATAGTCCTGAAAAAGAGATCACTGAACAAAGAAGCATTTCTAAAATGACAGTTTAGAAAAAAAAATTTATTTAATTATTCATAAAATTAGTTTTTGTTCTGATGTATCATAACAGAAAAAAAAGTAAAACACACACACACACACACGCAAAAAAAAAAAAAAAAAAAAAAAAAAAAAATGACAGATTTTCCAATTTAGATAAATGAGACATTAAACTGCAATAAACTAATAGTGACTTTTTCATTTAAGTTGCATAACTGTAGCATTCTCTGAAATTTTTCATAAAAGTTTGTTTTCCGTTTTCAATCGAATTTGGAATTTTTTTCACTTTGAGAAATTAGATAAACAAAATAAATAAAGAAATAATAATAAAGAAAAAATAATAAGTAAGAAAGAAGACAGAAAATGAATTCAAAAACTGGAGATGCCACAAGACAGGTCCTCAAAAAAATCAAAATTCGCTCACAGACCAATAGCTAAGCGACACTGGAAAAGCCAAACTTTTCTCCCAATGAGTTTATTCTTTCCTTCTGTTAGAAAATACTATCAAAGAAAGATATGCCGCTAATTTTCGAAATTACAGTTTGAAATATTAGATTAGCTGTTAAGTGTTAGGCGTAAAGCTGTTAAATCATATTCTCTTACAAAATATCTTTTGCAGCTCTCTTATATTTCTGAGTTGATAAAATGTCAGCAATAAATTCAGGTACAACAAAATGTGTAATAAAATCTTCCAATTTGAAAAAGATGATCAAATCAATACAAATATTAAATCATACACACTGTGATTAACAAGAAATGCACAGACTACAATCCTTACTATCTGTACTAACTACAACAGCTGGAAATTTTTAAAATGTTAATACCATTATTCTTGAAAAAATTCTACAATCATTTAAAAAGATCTTTTTCTGTTCTATCTCGAAGTATATATGACTTTATATAATAATCAGGGCCTTAATTTTTTTAAAAAATTCTTTTTAGTCTTTTTCTTTCCTATTTTTTAAAAACTTATTCTTAAAAGTTCGAATAAGCAATGGAAATTCTGTACTGGTTTCAGGAAAAAATACTCTTCTAATATTATATAAGATAGTCATAGAAACTATGATATTAATTATAACAAGGAATTCCTTTTTTTGGAGTGATGGCATTAATTGTTTGATAACATTAGCGACATATTTTGAAATGACAAAATGAAATGCTAATAAATTCATAATTTTTTGAGAGTAGTATTCTCAACGGTATCTGATTTTTCAATTTATTCAATACAAAAATATGAAGATGCGCAAATAGTAATAGGCATGGTGTGAAATAATACCATGCATATGAAAGTACATGAACTATTTTGAGGACTTTTTGATCATAAAACAAAAATTCACCGACAAGTTTACAAAGGCTTACATACTGCACCACCTGCTTTTAAAAGATTACTTCCATTATAATTTTAACGAAATTATTTCCTCGTTTCATCTTTTCCTGTTTTACTTTTCTTTTATGCAGTATGATTATATAAAAACGCGTGATAAGGTCAACACAATGATGCAATTCAAATTAATGATTATTAAATTTACTACGTCATAAATTAATTATTTACAATTACAAACGGAAGACTTCTGGGTCCAAGCGCTTCCCAAGCACTCAACTCCACTAAGCGGGCCGCGGTGGCCTGGTGGTAAGGACTTGGTTTCGGAACCGAAAAGTTTCAGATTGGACATAAGATTCCACCGAAGAACCGCCGTGTAAGTGGGTCTGGTGCACATTAAATCCGTTGGGGCCAAACGCCCTCTCGCTGGTGTGCTGTGGAAGTTTGGAGGGGGGAGAGGGGGGTGCCAGCTCAGGTGTCATCCTCATCATCCGACCACGGCACAAAATTACGAGGTCCGTCTCAATAAAGCCCTAGTGTTGCTTTCAAATGGAACGTTAATATAAATAAATTAAAAATGAACTTCATCAGCTGATTCGAATAAATGAGGAATACGGATTTATTTAGAAACACAATAATAATAATAAAAAAAAAACATTTCGATACAATATCAAGCATAATTTCAAGTATTAACAAAATTCGGCAACAGCAATAAAAATTATGCACAGACTTCCTAGTTAAAAAAAGAAAATAAACATAATTTTGTCTCATTACATTCAATACAATCTTGCCATTCTGATACGAAAAGTATCAAGACGTTTTAATTAGAGAGCTACCCGATCACAGATCAATCGAAAACGTTTTGAGACAGGATATAACCGGAGGCTACGGATACTTCAGCAGTCAGCGTAATGTACAATTCTTAAAGCTAAGATAAAGTGAAGTTTCTTAATTAAAAGAGAGTAAAAAGAGGAACATGTATATGAAGCGGAGCGAGTTACTAGCGATTACATGGCAAAGCGCTGGCAGCTCTCGCTTGATTAGTAACCGCCGAAGCATGACCAATTAGCGCAATTACGAGCGCTTTTCCGATAAAGGGCCATTCGCACATTATGCAGCAGAATAACTGAGCCAAGAGAAGCTCAACTCATCGCAATAATTCTCCGAACAAGACGTGCGCAAGAACACTTCGCTTGGCCTCCAAAGAGGGATTTCGAGAAGGTAAACAAAGAAGGTGGTACGCTACTGCAAAACACAAAGCATTCTGGGAGCAGGCATTGTTTCTTGTTTATTTAAGAGCTTATTTTTTATTTTTGAAGAATCAATGACAAATAATCAAGTTAAATCATCAGGGGACAAGTGATGCAAGGAAATAATGTACCTTCGGATGTCACCAGAAAAAAAACTGATACTCCATTTAGCAAATAAAGCCAAATAGGAAAGAAAGGAAGGAGGGAGGGAGGGGAAGCAAGAAATCCGTTTTCCGAAGGAAAAAGTAGAAAAGTGACGATAATGGATCGGCGATTTCTGCGAGTAGGGAGAGGTTAAAAGCAAAAACAAGGCAGGCAATAAATCCATCGGTGTGTATAATGATAGAAGTGGCACGATGTTTTGACCCGATTTCCTTGTCCTCATAATATTTGATATAATACAAACGAGAAAAGAAATAGATTCTAAGTTGTGTATGACAAACTGATTTAATAGGAACAGAGAAGGGAACAACAAGAATAAATGCAGAAATGGTAAAAGGTTTCAAACGGCGAATAGACAAGTGGGCTCAGGGGAAGGTAGGAGTATTAATGATTTACATGGACGACATGATAACGAAATTTTTTTTAAAAAATATATATTTTTTTCTTTAAAATGCTAAAATATGATGAGGGGGCGACTAAAGTTCTCTTGCATATTACCTTTAATAATTCACTGCGAAACACGACTCCATAAATTATTTCCTTTCTTTCGTTCTTTGTGTGTGTGTGCCCGCGCGCTAGTTCATGTGCGTGTATAAAATTGGAGGAAGCATTATTCATTTAGATATATAAAATAAAATTTTATTTAATACAACTAAATATTTTTATCTCAATTTTCGTTTTTCTTTTAGCAGGTGATTCGGAGAACTAATTCTTAAGAATTTGCAAATAACGGAGCAGAATTTAAATATTAAATCAGTAAGATTTTAGATACAATAATATTTAAATCTATAATAATAGATTTAATTCGATTTAGCTGAGATTAACATGAGGTTTTGAATGTATTCCAGAGGACTTTGTCATATTGAATCATAGTCAGAATGACATCTGAATTGGCAATTCTCTCAGTTAACCTAAGAATTCGCTAGTTTATTTTTGAAAAACTAAATGACAGATATTCATTGCTATTATAAAGAAAAATAGATACAACGAAGACTTTTTTTAAAAAAAATTTCTTATGTACGAAAAATACGAAGAGTAGCAATAGTCAAAAATTACGATCAATCAATTTTGATGAATCTATAAGTTTTAAATCTGTCTATCAAGGGGTGGGCACAAGGTTAAAAATTGAGTTCGGGATGAGATTTGGTATAATGGTAATATACATTTAAAATATTCCTTCATGAAAATATTAAAGGGCAATACACTGCCAATTTCGAGAAAATGGCCCTCAAACTTTCGCATAGCTTATATATTGATAAAGTGTCACCGTTGTCGAGACCCGAACAGGATAATGGATAAAGTACTGGCATAGCATTCATCAGATCAGAGTTCGGTTCTTGGTTAATATCTTGTTGCTTTTATTTTATTATTTTTTTTTCTTTTTAAATTATTTCAATTTAACTTATCAATTTACAAAATGATTTAATTAATATGTTTTTTTTAAAATTTTTTTATGCAAAAATAAATATTTACTCTCCCAAATCCTGGAATATAATTTAATTTTTAGACAAAAAATAATTATAAATAAGAATGCAATTTTTTAAGTATTCAGAATCACTTAAATTAAATTTACAATTTAAAGTTGGTTTCAATTAATATGATACTAATTTTTGTATAAATGTATTTTCTCTTAATACATAAATTATAACTTATTTTTTTAAAAGAAAAATAATTATGTTCTTTCATAAGATTCTTAAATTATACATATAATTTAATTTGTAAATGTTAAAATAATTCAAATAAAAAATTTTATCTTAAAAATCACTATAAGTCTTAGATTTTAAATATGAATGATAAATTATTTGTTATAACTCAACAAAGCTGTATTTATATTGGTAATTAAAGAGAGCAGCTGAAATTAATAAAATTATAAGAACAAACATTCTCAAACGAAATATCGAAATAAAAATAATAGAAAGGAAAAAGTAGAAAGCAGGTTTTAAATTACGGAATGCAAAGGCAGATGATTCAAAATTTTTAGAAACATTATATGTTATGCTTTTTACATTGCCCGGTTTTCTGAAGAAAAACAAATATTTTTTGAAAGTAAATGAAATTTATTTTCCAATCGATTCTCTTGTGGATAATTATTATTTATAAATAGTGCAAGATGTTAAAATTTATCTATCTTGTTTCAAATGTTTTTATCATAATTACTATTCTGTTTCTTGTATGTGTAATAAAAAAAAAATTAAATATTTTTATGACGTCAGTAATTTTATTAACATTAATCATCATTTAAGATATGTTAGTAATTATTTTTCCTGCTTAAAATTAAAATTAAGATTAGAGTATTAGGTGAATTAGCATTTATTTTTGATTGATAAAAGAAATGCATATTAATTAAAACTTCTAAAATTTTATTTAAATAATTTCTAAAATAGAAAAATCCGTTCATATGTTTAAATGTTTTTTTTAAAAATTATAACTCAGGTATTAAGAGAAAATAAATTGATTATTCCGTACAAAAAAATCAATATCATATTAACTGAAACAATCTTTAAATTGTTAATTTAATTTAATTCAGAATATTTAAAAAAACACATTTATATGTATAATTATTTTTCTTCTAATCATTACATTTTAATCCAAGAATTGGAAGAATAAATATTTATTTTTGTATAAAAAATGGAAAACATATCAATTAAACCTTTTTGTAAATTGTTAAATCAATTTGAAATAATTTAAAAAGGAAAAAAGTGAAAAAAAATGCAAAAAGATATTAACTAAGGACCAAACTTGGGTTCCGTGAATGCTATGCCAGTGCTTTATCCACTATATTGTTTGGGTCTCAATAACGGCGACATTTTATTAATATATAAGCTATGCTGAAAATCTGAGAGACATTTGCACGAAATTGGCTGACTACTGTGCTTTAATATTTTCACGGGGGAACATTCTAAATGTATACCACCATTATACCAAATCACATCCTGAATTTAATTCTCAACCTCATATTCCTCCCCTTGTAAGGCTATTTTTGGAGTTATATATCTCTATGGACATGATGATTCCAAAATTTAAAAAAAAATCGGATGAAAGAAATTCGGAATGACATACAGAAAAGACCCAACAGGTTTATTTTTTTAAGGAATACAAAAGAAAAAAAAAAGTCACAATTATTTTGTAATTTACTTTTATCTAATTGAAAAAAGATTTTAAGTATATAACATTCTGGAAGAAATATCATAACCAAAAAAATCTGTTAATATCAGTGATTTGTCCATTATTGGAATCATCATGTTCATTAATTCTATTACTAAAAAATAAAAGAGTATTTTTAAACTTATTACAAATCACTGTAATACATAACAGATTAATAATTTATACCAATTGATCCATAAATCAATGGAAAATACATTCAGATAAGTGGAAAAGAGTGATAAATAATATCCTAAAATTGCAATAATATTCCTATCAAGTCAACTCCTACAATTTTGTAAAGCATCAATAAACAGTAAAAAAATTGATGAGTGTTTATTTTTTTGATACAGATTAACTATAGGCACATGAATATAAATCCAAACTTGAAGCCAACCGGTTCAGATAACAATTGTGCCTATTGTGCATGACAAAGATCAAAGTCTTAACAATTATTCAGATTAGAGCCATTTAACAGTCTTGCTGAAAATTTGGTTTAAAATCTTAGCGAACGATTGGATTAAATGAAGGTCTAAAATTGAGAAAAAATTTATATAAAAGTAAACATTACAGATTAGATAACTAATCTTGATATTTTCCCCCACAATAACAGTCCTTGATAAAGATAAAATCTGATACATTATTTCATCTCCTTTGTTTTGAAAATATCCAAATATAATCAATTTAAGGCCTTCCCTTTGCCAAATAATTAAAGATATTCACTATCATTTCAATAACATTTTTTTAAAAAAAATCATTCGTTTGAATAATATAAATATCAAAACAATGAATTAAAATTGACTGTTGAGAATTTACATATCTGATTCAATATCTAAGTTATTGTACCTGAAAAAAGATAATATTTAAATCTGATCCTTAAAACAAAACACAATGTAACACATTTATGAGACTGCAATTCTCTGAAGATAGCGAATCAATAAAAAAATAACTATCACTATCGGTTAGTTTTACTTAGTATTCCTAAGGAAAGAGATACCTTAAAATTAAACTTACCAAGAACCCTGCCTTGATAACGAGGAGCTTGATTTCGAAACACCTGTCTCGGTAAAGATGCTGACCGATTTGCAGTATTGAACATATGCACATCTTTAAGTTTTGAACTCAGATCTTGGAAAAGATTTCCTGTAAAGAGAAATATAAAACAACAATTACCGCATTTACAATAATGATGGTTTAAAACAGACGTAGAGTTTTTATACAAGCTATTTATACTTCTGCATTTTTACTAAAAAACTGGTAAAAAGAATTTTCTAACTCAGTGTTTCAAATGAGAATGTAACTGAAGTAAAATCAATGAAATCTTCAAAAAAAAAATTATTTTAATTTTATTCTACCTACTATTCCTTCAATTACTGTTTTTGTTCAATATTATATTTATATATATTATAATATTCACCAATGTTTTATATAACATATAAGTTAGTTCAATATTGCTTGAATACTGAGTTTAGATTGACTTCTTATATTAGCTGCTTCAAATGTTACAGCTATATTTTCCAGAAATATTTCTTCAAAACACAAAATATTTTATTCTCCTGAAATTTCAATATTCTGAAAAATTACACTTTTAGACTTCTGCTGTTCATATAGGCACTCAAATGAGAAATAAATGATTCACACATTAGTAACTATACCAAACATTAATTCCCATATTAAGAATGAAAAATACATATATATATATTAAGAAGATATATGTATAGTTCATTTCTCATTTTTGTATTCTTATGTTCTGTCAGCATATTTATACAGGAAAAAAGATTAATTCAACCAGATTTATAAAACAATGGCACTTTAATTAGATAACATATTTGGTACTATTTTATCTGTTCACAGTAAAAACTTTTCACTAACCTAGAATGCAAAATCAACACATACAAAAATACAACTTTTGAAATATATATATAGCATTGAATCGTTCACAGTGATTCATTCAAAATACTGCTTATAATAAAAATTAAACTTTTAGAAAGAATACATAAATTAACAGGCAGAATGTTTTCAAAGATAATTACATTTTTAAAGCCAAACAACAATTGTTGAAACAATATTTAAAATAATACATCAAAATAGAACTAAATAAATTAAAAATCAGTGATGCAATATTTAAAATTCTAATTTTCCTACAAATGTAACGACAGCATTTTACTATTTATTTGCAATATATTTATGCTATTAGCAAACTCCAGAAATAAGTAGCAAATAGTTTTAAGAAGTTCCTATAATTATATAATTAAAAAAAGTCAAGAAATCTGTTTTTCTTAACATGATATTTTAAGAAACACAAGACAAATTGTAAGGCCAATTAAATTAAATTTCAAGATTGCGAAATTTCGATTAAAAAAAACTTTTTTCACTCCATTATAGTTTTCTAGATAGATTTTGAAATCTGAATTAACAGATTTCGAAAACTGCAAATTACCGTTTTTTGTGGTATTTAATTCTTTCATGTTTTCTGAATCGCCGTCGTCAGATTCCAAATCAGATAAATATAATTTCTTCTTCATCAGCTCTTGGATATCATTTTCTAGAAAAATAACAGAAAAAATGCCTTAATATTTCCATACAAAAGAATATGCATGACAAACAATCAAACAGCAAAATCAGATCTAATAGTAAAGATGAATATGTGTCTATTTGCAGGTACAGAAGCCAAATTATTTTAGTTAAAGCCACCAAATAAAAAAAAACAAAAGAACAAACAACAACAAAAAAAAAACTATGACAGGTGGGAATGTTTTTATCGGGGAGATTAGTAAAAAATAAAAAAATAAAACAAAATTGGCGAGTTTCGGGGTTTTCCTGCAACAGCTTCCGGAAATATTATTGCATAAAAATAATTTTTGTACCATTCAAAAAAGAACAACAAAAACCCAACACTTCACCAATTTAGTTCAATAACTACCTTTTTAATGACATTATAATGTCATAAAACTTGAACAGCATTAAAATGGTTCAACTAAAACAATGACTCTATGCCTGTGAAATCGATAAGGGCTGCCCAAATTTGAATATTAAAAATACTTTATTGAGGATATCACAAATTTAATTACAAGATATTTAAATGTAATAAAGCGCAATTACTATTCTCGGCAAATCATCTTGTCGTCAGATTCAGGTAGTAAACAATAAAGGAAAAAGGGAATAAAACAATGCTAAGTTACAGATGTTTTGATTGGTTCTAAAAAACAGTTAAAAGTTCAAACAGCATAAGACGTATGGATATTATTGTTCAGGCAGAATGTCCAAGATAACCTTATCGTCCGTAATTTTTTAACATATAAAATATTTTTCAGTTTTATAAAAATCGTCAATAAGTGTACAAATATTAATAATAAAATATTAATTAAAATATAGTATACTTTTATATTAAATACGATAACGATTATTTATTTAAATTTTATTATTTAAAAAGGATAAAAGTAATTTTTATGTAATTAATAAGATTTGATTACATTTTTACTTAATTACATTTTTTTCGATCATATTGCAAAAAGTGAATAAAGGAATAAATTTCATCCCTAAACGTCAGTAAAAAAAATATATTTGCATTGAAATTAACAGATTTGCTAAATCATTCTAAAAATGACAAATTTCAATATTTAAAAATTGCCCTTTTATTTATTTATCTTTTCTTTTGCAGATGCACAAAGAAATACAAAAATACCTTTTTTTTCAAATACATCAACATTTTCGACACCTAAAAATGCTTACCTATTTCTCTTGAGCTTCGTTTAATATCTGTAGTGATTACCAAAGGCTGTCTTTCTTCTTTTTGTTCTAAAACTGCCTTATAAGGATGAAAAACAGTACTTTGCTTTCTGTAACTGTGTAAATAAAAACAAAACAATCACTGCCAGTTAGTATTTAACAAATTTAATTAATCAGTATTTAACAAATTTATAATAGCATTTCTTCGTCTCGTTAAGAAAATCTTAATTTTTTAAATAAAATAATTAGTATAATATAGATTGTAAGATAAGAAGGGGGTGGGAGTGTCTTGCTACAGTATTTATGTTAAGAATATTAGTCTAGATTAGTCTAGTTCTAGATGCAATTATTCGAGAATTAACCCATGCGGCAGATATGTAATAAACAATAATAATAAAACTTTAATTGATTAACAGTTAGTAACGAAGTAATGTAAGAAAGGCCCAGACCCACAGCAATTGGAAGAAGTATGTTAATAAAAGGGCCATCCATCATGCACCGAGTCTACTAAACCAAAAACCTTCAAACAAGTTCGATAAACTTACTATTGCAACAGCTGCCCTAAGTCGTGGAAGCCATTTTTGAAGGCTAGCTCTTCAGGCAGCAGTCGCTCGTGGTTTTGCGACGAGAGGGCAACCTGACTTCCAGGCAGAGTGAGAAAGTGCGTCGTCAACTGCGTCAGTCCTAAGCGGGCAGAGAAATGGAGCAATCTTTCAGCTGCTTCTGTACCTACGGGGAAGGTGGAAGAAAGAAAAAAACAACCTTAGTCTTCGGCACGAGAAAAAAAAAATAATCATAATATTAGTTTATTTCCCCCCAAAAAACACCTGCGTTTTATTTAATATAAAAAGGTTAGAGAAAGATTTCTACGATACTTAATATTATTCTCTCCCCCATCTATTTTAATTGCATCTATACAAAAAAATTTCACTTTAATTTTATTTTTATAATTCTACGTTTTTTGCTGCTTTAGTTCTATTTAATTTATTTTCTTTTTACGAGGATGCGTTCTTCCTTAGTACTTAATATGCAAAATCTTATTTATAAAATTTTCTACCACCATAGGCTATGCTAATTTCAATAATTACATTCAAATTCGACTTTATTTAGAGTAATCTAATTACTTCTGAAGAAGGGAGTTTTCCAAATCAAGAAACACTCCGTAATTTCTATATTCCTTGTTTATTTTTTAATTTTTAGAAATAAATTAAAGAACTGACAATATTTTACAAAAATAAAATACTACAAACAAGGGAAAGTTATATATTTTATTAACATTTATAAATTTTACTTACTTAAGCAAATACAAAAACTTTAATAAATTAAAATACTAGTAAAACTATTATATCTGCATCATCGCCTTCATATATATCTGCTTTATGCAAAAGAAGAAAACAAATAGAGGAGAAAAACTACATGTTTACATTAGCTACCAACAGCCCAGTGAATTTAAGCATGGTATGGCTGAGAAGTATATATCGAGGAAGAATGTTATGGTCTATACCTTCTGGCTATGTTCTTAATTATAATTATGCAAAAACTGGTATACCAACCATCGCTTAAATAATAAATAAACTGATGAGTTTGGACTGCTTTGCTGGAGGTTTTCCAATATGCGAAACACGAATGGGTACCAATTTTCCCAGAAAGTTCTCCGAGATGGTAATGTATCCTCTTAAATAATAGCAAACTTACTGCGAATTTTATTAAGCGCTCAAAGATCAAGTTGACCAAAAGAAAAATCTATATTTCTCCTTTATCGAGAATCCTTCATTTATTAAATTGATTAGCTTTCTTCACTAAATGAAATTATAATCACCACCAACATACTTAGATGTTTGTTTATTTCAAAAAATTCCAAAAGCAATTTTTCTTTTTAAATAAACAAACAAAAAAAATTATTAAGGAAAGTAAAAAGCAATCATAATTAAACAAACAAAAAAATAATAATAATGACTTTCATTTAAAACCCATGATAATCACCAGAACCTACTTCTGCCTAGGCCTTTCTGATAAATGACATTTTAATCCAAGTGTTTGATATTTACACATAAAGATATTTTGAAATCCTTATTTTAGAATATACTATACCAATTTGAAATGAACAGTGTTTTTAAGTTCATACTGAACATTTTTTTTTTCTTTTCTTTCTTATGAGAAAGATGGGAAACTTTCAATTTATTACGATACTTTTTTTTCTAATCAACACACATATCAATTTGTTAATTGTTTTGACATCTCATATTTAACAAATCTCAAAAAGTTCTCACCGTTCTCCTGATTTCTAATGACGAATTTAAGAATTAAAGAATAGCCCAAACTAAAAAATTCAAATAATGCATTTTAAAAAAATCAAATTTCTTTTTAAAGAAGTTTCAAATATGCAGTTTATGGTTAACAACGTCTAATGAGTTAGGGAAATAATTAAGCCTTATAAGTCGTAAGGAATAAGAACACTAATTTTTTTTTATTGATCTCTTCATTAGCAGGAAGTGTATGGTGGTAAAGCAAACATAAACCTTCAATTTTATACTTCCAGATCGAATTAGCAATTGGACAATAGTATTAATTTTACATAATGAACTATTTATACTCAAAAGGTTTGGAACATACATTTGATGCCGTAGTAAATCATTTAGATCTTATGGTATGCGAGTAAAAAAAAAAAAAAAAACATTTGGATTCGACATGAGGAGTGAAAATATATCACATTTAATCAAACAAAATTTCAGTTTAAAATATAAAGCCAAATCGTTTGCTGATGAGATCGACTTATTTATTAATGAATGCGAATACGAATACTTTTTTTCATCGTTAAAGTAGAGTTAATTTAAATGTGAAAGAATAAATTAATATAAAAAAAATGCAATTGAATGAAGAATAGAACTAACTAACGTTTTTGTTTTTTCATTGCTTGTCTGGATAAAGAATAAACAAACAGAATTAGAATTGAGTGATTGAACGAGGGGGTTAAGGGATTTTTAGCAACAAAGGTTGTCATCCCAGAATTAAAAGCAATTCTGATTCTGATTGAATAAACAAACAATTCTAAACGTGAAACTTTTCAGTCCAAGAGTAAACCTGTATTGATGAAGGGGAAAAAAAAATCATCCAAAAATATTAAACTGTATATATGCAAATAAATAACTTTTTTTTATCAAAACCTAGAAAAAAATTAATTCATTATTAGCAAAAATATGAAAATTGATATATGACTAGCAAAATTACAGTTCACCAGAGCAATTCTAAAAGATATCGATGAAGCCATTTATTTGCTACAAGTAATCTGTTAAATTTCCCAATCTGATAACTAAGCTATCTAATTGCTCTATAAATTTAGAAAAATATAACAATTATAAAGTGATAATAAGAAAAACATACATGACCTTTCAGAAAGGGGGAACAAAGACATGAAAAGGAAAGCCCGGTCCCGCCCAAATACTCTTATTCTTTTCTGGTGTTACGTTAGTCCTCGTGGAAATAGAAGGAGAGGGGAAAAAGAAAAGAAAGAAAATTACAGGTAACTAACGCTTTAAAAATTAATTTCCTATAACAATGATATAGTTACGGAATGCTTCAAAGATGTAAGCGATATAATAAAAATAATAATAAAGGACAGCTGCGTGCGGCGCAAATCTTACAGGAAAGCTCATTTAGCCACACCTATAATAAAAGAAAAAGACTTGGATGCAATCGCAAAACACAATGGATGTAAAAAATAAACCAGATTAAGAAATGTGATTGAATCTTTGGCTAGACAAAAGACCTTCCTGAAAAGTTTGATTCCTTTAATCCCTTGGTAAGAATAGGGGGGGGGGGGGAACCTAAGTCGCCGTAAAGTGCAAATGGCAGAAAAGTTAAATTATTTTGAACATTAAACATTTATTATTTTAACAGATGATTTTAAAGTTTCCAATTATATTTCTTTTTGTTAAAAAATTCAATCTTCGCACATGAGTATAGGAGATTCTGAAGAGAGGTACTAATAGTAAGATGCTTTTTTTCACCCTGGAAATCTTTTCCGTTTTAAAATTCGTTCAATTCTTTATCAAAATGAAAGGTGGTAGGCGGAGGTGGTGGTATTGAAAACGGATTGCTGCAATTTTGAAATAGATTGAAATCGGATAATTTGGCCTAACATTAGAAGGGATCAAATATCAGAATGTATTTAAATACAGTCCCTTAATAAATCGTGATTGGAATTTAAAGTAGCCTTGCTACGTGTTATAAATCGAGCAATGCCATTTTCAAAGAAGCAATACTATTAGCAAATGTCATAAGAAATTCCTTAATTCCTGAATGGTCGATTGAAATTTATAACCGTCAATTTGTTGGGAAAGTGTGGGCCCATACGCACATTTTAATTCAGCCTTCGCAATTCTTCGATGAATTCTCCATTTAACATCTGCAATTGCAACCTAAATAAACAACAGATGATTTTTAATTTCTCGTTTGTAAAAAATTCGAATTCGAGATTTTGATGTATGTTCTCGTTTCCGATTTCCCAGAGATTGAAAAATGCATTTTTGAAGTTATATTTTTTTTATCTTTGAACAAAATAACTTAAAACCAATTTGAACTAAACGCATGCAAGTTGGTATAAAGTCTTTACACCACGTTTATAGATTTCTATCAAACTTTAAACGAAGCCATTCAAAGGAAAGTTATGTGTTTCCTCAAATGCAAAATTACGAAACTTAGAACAAGATGGATAAAATTTGATACATAGTTTTAATGACTTAAGAGTAGTTTTGTAGCAAAATTTGAATTCAATTCGTCAACAGATCGATCGTCTGTCTGTCTGAATGCATGTAAATAAACGCACGCATGTCAACGTACCAACTTAGATACATACAATTTGGTATGTGTTTACTTTTATGCAAAATTTTGGTCCCAATCGGTCGAATAAAAACACGTCCACCATATATACTCGGTTTTCTTTACTATACTATGAAACACTTGTGCCGTTCACAGTCTTCTCTAAGACTTTATTTTTTATGTGAGGGAAAAGATTAGATGTTTATTAAGGATTATGCGAGAACATTTTGGGGATACTATTCTGATAGTTTTTATTTGCTAGAAGTGAAGTTTGTTCCCTGCATTTTTGATGGGCTGAATATCAATGACTGTAGTTATATATATTCTGCAATTGCTCTGAAAAAAGTGTCATTATTTATAGTTAAAGTTTGTCTTCGATTAATAATTTCGTTATTTTAGGTTTGCGGAATTTTAATTCTGCTCTTCTTTTTAGCCATTTTCGTTTACATAGATAATATCTCACTGCTTTATATTATTTATTATATTTATACTTACAGCACCGATATTTTTATTTATTTTCTTATTTATCAGAATCGCCATCCGGTAATTAGAATGTGAGGGTAACCATACTATTTTTAATTCGATTGTAAAATGTACCTCTCAGATCTGTGCCCATCATACTCCAACATTGTGGCAGTTGGAATGTTTTGAATGCCGCCGTCAGTCGTTCGTCCAGGTCGGTCTGGTCGCGTGGTGCTAAGTGGAATCGTTCACCGCAGTTGCCCAGGTCCTTGAGGTTGTCTACGCTGCCCAGGAGGAAAGCAGCCATCTGCTGAGCCGAGTCATTCTCGTATTGGAAGTCGGTCGAGGCCACGCGGACCACGCCAATGCCCGACGACACATAAGCCGACAGCTCCACTTCCTCGGCTGTCGCGTGACCTGCACAAAAGGAAGAAAAATTTCAAGATCAAGACACATACTCTCGATTTCTAAACGCGGATGGGAAGGACACTGTTGAATAGTGGACAGGTGTCCAAAAAAGGAACTAGACAGTTTCAACAATCTCTCATGCAATCGTCCCACATGGAAAGGACACATTGATTTAGAATATAGCTTTAATATCTGTAGTTCTCGTTAAACATTGATTTATGTATAAAATAAAATTCTGTGATAAAATACCAATAAAAAAAGATGATTTTTTTCGGCTAGCTTTTATTTCAATACGATACATGCTTTTCATTAACAGTTTAAATAAAATCTTTTTATACCATCTCTTAACTAAAGCAAATCCATTTCCATATAACAATTAATTATCACACAAAATATGCTAAGAAATCATACTTTTTTTTATTCGTGAGACATATCGTCCATATTATATCCGAATGTCGTATGTCAAAAATAACATATAGTAAAAGGTATTGATGTAACATTAGGATCCACTAGCGACATTCAATCTTTTGTCTTTTGTGATAATACATAGCTATCATATAACAACAATATGAGAGCAGAAAAACTAAAATATATAAGTTTGCGCATCAATAAAATGCTGCAGTGATTTTTTTTTTTCATTTTGATATAACCTTATATTTAACGTTATATAAAAATGTAAAAAAAATTATCAAAAGTATCTCTTCAATGATCATGACTGGGACAATTATGCTAGTCTAAAGGTTTTATGGCAACTTTAAAATATAGGTAGAATTTTTAGCTGACTTTAAACTTGCATAACTATTTGCATGGAAAATAAAATTAGCAGCTATTTTGTGGGGGGAGGGACTGCTAATCAAAAGTTAACGCACACTTTGAAAAATTCATGACACTGCATTTGAAAATTTTGTTTGCATTATTTAATGAATATTTTAAAATTTAAAAACAGCAGGAGGACTTATTTGTTTAACAAGCTTTTAATGTAATAGATTTATAAACTTAACATTTTGGTTCATGGAAAAAAAATTTACACATTACTTTCGATAATTGATATCAAAATGAAACAAAATTTGAAAAGAATATAACTAAATATATAACAGTAGCATATAATATACTAAATATATAACAGTAGCATATAATATACTAAATATATAACAGTAGCATATAATATACTAAATATATAACTAAGTATGTAACAGTAGTACATTTTAGAAGAAAGAAAATAGAACAATAAATTTAATTATTATTTTTACTACCTAATTACTATTAGGGGGAAATGGAAGGAAAGTGTATAAAGGAAGATTTCTAGACAACACAACACATAAAGAAAAAAGAAAAATGTAACAAGTAAGAAATGATCTATACGCTTCTGATAGTTGATACCGAAAGCATCCGAAGGAAAAATCCTCTTTCGAAATTTTATTGTCTCCAATGAAAGGACGGAAAAAGAAAAAGTAAGCTAAAGGTCATGAGGATAATAAGAAAGGATTAAGCGCAAAAAGTTCGTAGAACTTTATGGATGTTGAAGGACACCAATAAATAAGATTAGAAAAAGAACGGAAGATAATCTAAAGTAATCGCGTCGAAGTGTTAACTTAGAAAATAAAACAGCGGCATCGGAAAACAAAGAATGGACAATTTGATGAACTATACTTAAAATGGCACTCTAACTGTTGACAGTAAACCCACTCAACTTTCCGCATCAATAGTATAGAAGCTAAGTGTAGATGAAAATAGGTTTACAATTTTATGTCTTCAAGTGCGTGGGTGGAGAAGTTTAATCATATATGACATGATCTATAATAAGAATTCTTAAAACTTTTGCATTCATAATCAAATTTTTGTACAAACCGATTAGCCTAATGTGCTTATTTAAGAGCAAATTTTTTCGTAAATGTATGGTATATACTAGACACAGGTGAACAAAATTAAAAAATAGTTCTCAAATAAAGGAAGCATTTTATTTTTATTAGTTTTGCTCATTAATGCTCCCAAAAAAATACTTTTAAAATGATTTTAAAAAGTCTTCATAAATGGCTCCCAAAATTTTTCTAAACAACAAATATTGATTCGTTCAGAATTTCAATCTATGCTATAGAAATGGCAGGTTAATAGTGAACTACTACAATACCAGAAAACTACTTCCAATCTGCCTTAGTACATGAGGTAATCTGAATGCCCGCCCATTCACGAAAATCAGTATGGAGCATTGTAATGAACGCAAATTGGGTCTCATTATGTTGTGCCCAAGCATTCATCGCACACTTTAAAGGTACGACTACCATCGGTGGGGAGGTAACACAACCACACACCATTATTGTATCCACTGGGGAGCGTGAATCTCTTTACTTATATAAATACTTCACATCACCATAACTGAGAATGTCCCCGTCAGTAAGATTATAGTAAGCTATAAAGAAAAGCGTGCTAATAAATAACCAATAAATGAGTTATTATTATTATCACTATGGATACGGCAAAATCAAACTGTTCTAATATCAACGCTAATAAATTTAAGATATTTAAATATTTCATAATAATAAGGTTCACTATCATAAATAAAATTTGCTGAAACCTTTGAACATTGTTAAACTTCCGAGCAAGGAACATCCCATAATAAGTAAATTACATACTAATGAAGCTTATTGATTCTGACGTAATTCTTTATTTTATTGCTTTCTTTTTACATGAGAGTAGAATGCTTAAAGCAATATTAAATGCAATTTTAAAAGAATTTGGAAAAAAAACTGTTAAGAAAAAAGTGCGTATGTATTTGATTTATTCTCTGAATTGAATTCTTTTTATAACAAATGTTGAGTTCGTAAATTGAAAACGAACTTCCTTTTGCCTTTTTCATAAAATAATACTTTTAAATATAAAGTTTCATTGGCAGGGCACCTTCACAAAAATGAATTTTTATTCAAAATAATTTTAAGTCTTATTTTGAAGCACAAACAAAAGATGTATCGTTGGAAAGACATGAATTACAGATTTTAATGACTACACATACTAAAAATTATCGCGTTGAAACTGATGGTTACCAGCTTTTTTTAAAGTTTTAAATTAATTATTTGGTGAGAAAAAACAAAAGATGCAGACTTCGATAAATTCTGAAACTTTAATAGATTCAGATGAACGACACGGATCAAAAAGTAGCACTTTTAAAGGGGAGCAATCCTTAAATCTCTTTTATTTTTCATAAATCCTGTCTTTGAATTCCTATCGTGGCATCATAATAAAATTTTTCAGTAGTAAATGTGTTTACGACAGAAAATAAGTGTTTCTTTTTCGAAGGCGAGTTTCAGAAAATGTTTTTTTTTTTTAGTAAAAGGACATCACAGGATCCGAAATACGTAGGTATAAAGGAAGAGATAAAAAAAAAAAAAGGAATGGACATTATACATAAGATGGTAGCAAACATAAACTAGAGATACCCTTTAGAAGTTCTTTCTGCTTTTTTCTATTTGCTATTCGTTTTAAACTAAAAAAAAACATTTCAAGCATCCTTGAACCAAGTTGCCATAAAATTTTATGGCCGAAAACCACTCCTTAAAAAGTGAAGGTATATGACGAACATCAGGGTACGCTTCAATGCCTATCAACTTCGAAAAAAAAAAATGAAACAAAATAAGTAAACAAAAAAACAGGAAACTTTTTAATAAATCCCCAATGACTTAAAAAAAACACGCCGTATAGTGCTAATATTTTAACAGGAAAAAATCAAGATACAGGAAAATTTCATTTCGAACGGTTTTGACATTTTAATACGAATTGAAAAAATACATATCAATGAATTTTCCTTCAAGATCAGAATCGAAATGATGCTTTTAATTTTACCTAGTTGTTCGAAATTTAAGTAAAACATTGATAAAACACACACAAAAAAAAGGGGGTGGGGGATTTCTTTTCTTTTTTTTTAAGTAACATTGCTGGTAATGAAAACTCAGACAGGCTAAAATATATTGAATTAGGTAAAAGTCATAAATTTTATTTATTGAATTATCATTATTATTCTAAGTGTATAGAAGAAACACAGATGGAAAAAAAGAGAAACAAAATTGGTATGTAGAAAACACAGTATCATAATTTTTTTTAAAAAAATTAAATTAACTTATAGACGAAACTAGTCATCAAAATTCACGAAATATGCGTTTCATGAAGGGTTGGAAATTTGTTTCACAGGAAAATAAAAATAACTTACACGTATCGCCACTAGAGGATGATTTATCAAGAAATGACACATTAAAAAAAATATTGATGAATTATAAGAATTTTAAACATTTTTACAATCTGTGCGAATTGAAAACACCAGTATAATATGTTACATTTAAGACACTTTTACAAAGTATGCAATTTCTAAACAGTTTCACGATCATTACGATTTTTTCATACTTGTATGATTTTAACATTTTTTACAGCAACAAAATATTCTCTAGCGAACAATGAAACACAAGAAAGTGACAGCACATGTTCCACATGATATCCATCTTTTCAGATTAACCAAGTAAAATCACAAGATAGCAAGTTCTAGAAATGTTCAGTACATGACATGAAATGCCATTTTTAGGTTAGGTGAAGCTCCAGGATTGCCACTACTTACCAGATGTTACAAAGCCCCCCTCCCCCAGTCAAAAATCGCATGAATTGTTGTCCGGGGTTTGAGAAAGCAATAAAGAGGAAAAATTTGGAATTTATGTCTTAATGATTGAAGGACACAATAGCAAATTTCTTCAGTTCATTCAGATTCTTCGCGCTACCAGTAATTTAAGATAGGGATCTTTCGTTTTGAACAATATTTTCACCCAAGAACGATAGGTTTACAAAATGGGTTTGGAGAAATGAAAGGGTTTTGTTACGGGGCTGCATATTGGTCTGAACCACCTTGTCTCTGCAAATGCAACAGTTGTGGAATATAATCTGAATCTGTGGTAAAATACCCAGAATAGTTTTCGAAATGAAGGAAATTCAATTAATGTTAACTTGGGGCCCCCAACTTTGAAATTTTTCTCATCCTTGATTTTGAAATTTCCTTTGTTACTTCCCTCTGCAAAATTTATTGACGTCACAGCATTTGTTGTTTTATTCTTTAATAGCATTGTTGAGTGCGGAGATGAAGAAGCTTTGAGTTCAAGTACTCCATTAATCGCTACCTCAAATCGGTAATGTTAACTTGAGGTATTGTACTGACTAGCGTCCTCTATGTACAAACTCAAAAAAAGACCAGAACGAGAGAATTTGTGATGGAATGACGTGAGGATGAGTGGTGTTATGTGGTAAGACGATGTGTGTGTGATGTGTTTCGTGGAAATATGGCCTCAGAAAACTGTTAACAAACGGCCCATTTAATGCTGAAATTTATATCTTTTATATATGTGTACCTGTAATGTGTGCAATTAATTACTTGTTAAAACATATTACACTAAAAGGCTGTTGACTATTATTTGCTCTTAAGAGACGTCACAGTTAGAAAAACAAAATTCGGCGGCCTGTTTACGAAATGTTCCTTCTCTCTAGCTAATACTTCATGGGAACACTTATAAAAAAATTTCTTAAAGCAAGATTTGGAGAGATATAAATTAAAACAGTCCCCGTTCAGCTAACTGGTCAGCAACCTCGTTCTCTTGAACACATCAGTGTCCTCCAATTTTTAAAATATAAAAAGAAAAAAAAACAGTTTACAAATAAAAATGGAGCAATTTCCTATTTATTGATTCAAAAATGTGAAATCAACGAATAAAGATCTGTAAAAATTTCAATTTAGCAGCTCAGAGCACTATAAGTTTTCAAGGATACAGGACTCAATTTTATTTCCAACCGATTTAACGGAACAAATTAGTTTACATAAACTAAATATATATATATATATTAAAAGATAATTAAATCGCTAGTTTTCCTGAAGCGCAGTTTGGCCAATCAAGTTTTTAACTGACCGAATCAATCATTTAACCACACAGCATTAATACTTTTTTAACAAAAAAGATAGAAATTTTTGTCATCAGTATTTTGTTTCCATAAAGTATATTCATTTATTAAAAACATGCGGTAACCTATGCCAATAGAATAATTTTTACAATTATAACATGATCATTGGAAACTACATAATGCAATGCATTTTAACATGATAATCATTAAAAGCTGATATACTATTCATAAAATAATAATGGGAAATGCATAATGAAAGATTCCTTTTAAAAGCTCTAGAAGGCAGACTGTTGGTCCTACAATACCAAATTTAGCTAGCAGTTATTGCTTCGATAATAGATGCTCATTAAGAAAAGCTTTTGTAAAAATATGATATAATATGTTTTTTTATTATGATGTAAATGTTGTTATTGTTCTAAAGTGCATCTCTAATTTTCAAAAGTATATTAAGTATAATTTATAACAATACTTTTTATTACTTTAATCACTGAATTTATGATCAAACGCATGTGCATCGATCAAAATTCATGTTGACACATAATAGTCAGAAAAAGGCTCCACATTCAATGTTTTTTGTATATATAAATGTTCTTAATATGTCACGTATAAAAAAATCTTAAACAATGAAATAGCTTTTATTTTTGTCTTATTATTATTTATTTATTAATTTCACAATGAATATTTCAGTAAGTTTATTATGGGGTTGAAATGAAAAGCTCTTATTTTGAGGGATAAACTTAGAAAATTTCGGATTGGTTCAAAATTTCAATTAACATATACTAGCATTGCAAAAAAGTATAAATAGAATAATAAGAACAAATTAATTTTTAAATAACGAAAGGTATAAGAATCATAGAAGCTTACTGCGTTAATTAAGTAATTTTAAAGTTTAAAATAGTAGCTACAAAAATGTATGCAATTTTATCAGAATATCAGCTTCATTCCCAAGGTTCAGGGGTCAGATGCTTTGCAAATTTAGTTTCTAAATAAATACCACAAGCATCCAAATACCACCAGAGTCGCAATGTTAAAAAAGATTTTAAAAAATAAGACTTTCTGTTTTAAGTAGTTTTGAATCATTGCTCGTTCAGATATTAGTAACACTTTTTTTCAGTAAGAATTTAGTATCTCTGAATAAATGCTTACAATAAAATTATTATAAACGCCAAAACTAATTAAGCGATCTATAAGACATTCAAAGATAGTTTCCCCAAAAGTACATTTTTTTATGAAAACCACGGAAAAGAGAAAGGAAATCGACGTTCCTTAACAGACTTTCAATGTCTTTATCCTTGAAAGTGTGTCGGATTAAGGACTGCTGATGCCTCAAGAAGCCTAACTTCCATGCGGTTCCAGTGATCGACAAAGCATGGCGGAGGGTCACGAAGGAAACGACACAAATTGCTATTCGAAAGCACGATTTTCACTGGTGAGAAGAAAAGGGTTAGACGTGGGGATGCAAAAAGATCAGAAGAAAAAAATCCAAGGACACTTTTTTTGACACATTTTCTATCAATGAGCTGTTAAAGCTATAATTTACACTACCAAAATATGGATAGGTAGATCATGAGATAAATAAAAACATTCTAACAAAGTCAAACGTCATGCATCGCCTATAAAATGTGGTACATTACAATTATTTTTCCTCCCATTACCTTGGTAAAATGCGCTTCTTTGAGGTGTATGCATTTAAATTACCTTCATTGCAATTTATTTATTTTTATTTGCTTATAATACATTAAAATATTTTGCAAACATTATAAAGAAAAATTGCATCGCGGCAAACGATTTCATGAAAAAGCAATTTCGAACACACGAAATTTCAGAAGAAAAAAAAGTAGAGATATTAATAACATTACTAAAATGATAGAATCAAAGAACTGATTTCAAATAAATAAACGTTTTTCTGAATCTTATGCTTAAACATATAAAAAATGGAAGATAAACTCATTACATTAATCTTAATATGCGCGCACAAATATTTCATTTTTAGACATGGTACATATAATGTAATAGAATAGGAATATTTTCTACTTTAATACCGATAGCAACTTATTATTTTGTTCATTTTCGTTAAATGGGGCAATAATCAGAATTCAATGTCAACAATTCAATTCCTTTAATTTTTCTTCCGATATAAAAAAAAAAAAATTATGGCGAACTCAAAATTTCAAAATAAAATTCTTCTGCATTACTTATCAAAACAATTCATATTGCAAATAGTTTTGGATTTCTTTCAACAAATAATATAAATTCAAAATTTTTTGGAAACAAAAACCTGAAATGTACATTACTGAAAATTTGTTTTCTCTTATCTTTAAGCCAAAAGGATAAGATGAAAAAAGAATTTGTAAAAACTGTCACACACATTATCTAGCAAAAAATAATGAATGGAAATGTTAAAAAAAATGAAAAACAGACTAAATAATTTGTAATGTTTATATTCTTATGCATGAATAAACCAATAACTGTTGTGTCTTCGCGATTTGACACTGGTTCAAAATTACACGGCCTGTCCCCAAATAGCTCTGATGCAATCGCAATGTTAAAACATTAATTTAACAAAAGGAACCAATTTATGCTTCAACTTTGCAAACACATTCACGAAAACGAATGTTACAGAAATCATTTTTACTGTGATGTAAAATGGCACGAATCCTCTGGAATATAAATTTATAAGTTATATTATCACGAAATCAATTCTATTTAATTTATTGAAATTACTAAACACTAAATAACTGGTTCATTTTTTTTTTTCATTTTATTTAGTCTTTTCTTTCCGTAGCCTAGAGCGTAATAACAATAAGATAGATTAAGATACTCACTTATGGAAAATTCGAAGTTTCTGCATTAGGCGTAGTCAATAATTTGTTTATAAATCAATAGAATTCAAAAAAGAAAAGATAACGATGCCATCAATCTAATAAATCAAATTAATAGAAAACACGAAGAAATACATTTTAATGCTGTCAAATTCCCCTTCAAATACTAAGAAGGTTGACAGTTTCTGAATGAATGATAACAAAAAACCGGAATAAGGAATAAAAGCATGACGCCACAAGAGAGAAAAAAAAAGAATCACTGTTCATATTTTACGGTTGCAAAAGAAAAATTTATTTGGGTGGGGTTTTTTAACTTCTCAACACAAAAGGATAAATCCGACGAGTTTTCCGTCGACGACCTCTGAAGACACAGGAAGTTTCTTGCAGGGAAACCGTCAAGCACCACCGGCGCAATGCTATGCAGGAGGAAAAAAATCTAAGAGGATTGGAATTTCTTCCTCGGCATGAAAAGGGAAGAGAAAAGAATGAAGAACGGTTGGTCGACCCTCCTTGTCACCTTCCGATCAACTTTCACCTCACTGCACTTGTTCCCATGCATTAGATAAAAAGAAATGACCTTTTTTATATACACCTTATATCCAATCCTTCCTCCTTCCCTCGAACACAAAGAACGAGCCTTGAAAAGTTGAATAAGGTGGATGTGATATACCAAACATTTCAGTCAAGTGACGCGTGCATAAACAAAAGAAAACAAATGGAAAAATGCAGACTAGTGCATATTTCAAGAAAAGTTAGTTCATTTCGTTCGATGTTATAGAAATCAAAAACATTAAAAAAAAATTAGATGCTATTGTTGTTTGCACATTCGTATCGCTCGATGCATTTCTTATTTTATCTTTTTTTTAATTAAAGATCTATGCAACACATCCTATAAAATATAATCCCAGTTATAAATATTTTTGTGTTAAATCCTAAGTGAGTGAGTTCTGAATTTCACATAGCTGGTTTAAAATATGCGAAACTTGGAGCACATAAATGTCATTCATCTATTACTTCCTCATAAATAAAAAGAAGCTATTGAAATTGTCAAAAAATCTGACAACGAAATTTTGATGAATTTTTCATGTTTCAGAATCTTTTGCGTTTGAAAACATATTTTTGAAATTTCATTCGTCTATCCTGTATTAATTCAAAATGGAAACAAAAGTAATGTTTAGATTTGAAATATGATTTTTATATGAAAACAGTGTATCTCTTTCAAGTTTCGAACCAAATTTGCAAAAATGTACAATGTTAGCCTATCGTTCCAGCTGCGCAAATGTGACGAAGAATAATACAAAACTGCAAACAGAATATGAATGCAATTCAATAAGTGATCTTCGACACCTTACTAATAGATATGTATCAAATTTTGAATTATTCTCTAGGAAAGGTTTAAAATGTATACATATTTTCTCTTTCATGTGCACCAAAAAAATTAAGGAAAGAGCGCACACACCTGGCTGTTCTTTTGATTCAAGTTAATTTACTAGGACTTTCACTCACCACATATATATATTTTTAAAATTTTATCAAAGTGCAAGTTTTGCGAAACAGTAAATAATTGGTATGTCGCATTTTTAAATTATTCTGCTCATATACACATGGAAGACAGCCACTTACACAATAATGTTTCGCTTCGGATTTCGACAGAAAGTAAAAAATCAATGTACTCTTTTTAAAAATTATTATAAGAGGGTTATTCAGAAAAACTTTCATTATGCCTCTACGTGTGGCCTCTAGTGTCCCCATCTTGGCACTGGACGTTTAGTGAATCATTATGCATCGGCTTGCGATCGTTTTGTGGTGCATGTTGCCTCTGCTTTGTTCATAGTTAATGTTTAAAATATGCACTCTAATAGAAAAACCCCACAAATTGTAAAGTGTGAACAATTATATGATTTTGGTTCAGAGGGGTGGGGGAAAAGACAACAGAGATTTATCCGGAAATTTCTATAGTGTATGAGAATGAAGTATTGATGAGGTTGGTGCATTATGCTTAAAAATGGCCGCGTAAATGCTCACGAGGAAGCATGAACCTGTCGAGAATTGTTAATGTTGAAATGGCGGAGAAAGTCAATGAAACGATTCGTAAAAACAATCATTTCAAAATTTCGGATCTCTTACCAAATTTTTAAAAAACTTCATAAGTTTTGTTGCTTGATGTTGTTACGGAAGATTTACGTTACAATTTGCCAGATAGGTACCGAAATTCTTGTCAGTAGATCATATAACATATTATATGGCAACAGTGTATAGTGTATGGTCTAGAATGAACGTGATGATCACGTCTCGATCCTATCATAATAGGAAACGAGACTAGAGTAAATTTCGAGACTAGCGAGCCAAAATATCAGTCTATGGAGTGGGATAATACAAATTCTCCTAGGAAACCAAGCAAATGTTTGCAAACATTGTCATCAAGAAAGATTCATGATGATTGTTTTTTTTTTTTTTTTGGGGGGGGGTAGACTTTCAAATTTAACTAATAAAGAATGTTTCCTTTCATTTGGTTTGATGATTATCAACATGATTCTGGTGCTTGTTTAGTATACATAACAAGCCCCATGTATACAGAAAGTAAGTTCACATGATATTAGAAAAACAGAGACAATAATAAAAAAAAATGTTCATTTTTTATTATTATTATTTTTTTTACGCATATCTTACTCAAAAATACATATTCCGAAGCATTCAAATTAATTATTTTGTTATGACACGACTTTGAAATATTAGGATATAAGTATTTTCATCCTCCACCCCACACCTATAGTTTATGTCATGATCGTAAAAACATAAATTTTTCTCTTAATGAGCCAAAACAAAAACGGAAAAAAAGTTTTTAGAAAATTAAAAAAGAAAAATAATGAAAACCATGCACTAATAATTGCACCTACAGGTAGATTATTTAGCAAATATATTTCAACTGTCTTTTTTAATAAAAAAAAAATCCATTAATAATAAAACAAAAAAAGATACCTTAAACAGATTTATTTGATAATTGAGATAATAGAGGTCTGTAACATCGAACAATTACATTCTAAAAACATCTGAAACAAAATTACGTTCTACAAAATAAAAATCTTAGCATTTCGTACTAACAGTCAGGCATGCGAAGCCACAAGAAGACGCCATGCTGACGGCACACATCCAAATTGAATGGAAATTAAAAGCAAACAAGGAAGAAAATGGCAGGCGCAGGTGTAAAAGGCCAAGAGCTAGTGTTCAAAAAAGTAGATATTACTTCCGAATTACAACTAATATTATCATTTTCTAACAACAAGATAAAGGAAAAAATAATGTTAAGAGCAGATGCAAGCGATATACAAGATTCAGCAAGTGGGCTAGCCTGAGGGATTCGCGTTGCGTGAAATAAACATTCTTTGCGAGACAGGCTACGTTAAATAAAATACTTTTTCGTTAGACATTCATTTCAAAACAAAGCACAAGGAATTTTCTTTGATTTTACTGTTCGCTCGCTCTACACTGGTATTTTCATCAGATTTTAAGTATTATTGAGGTGGATTAAGCTACAAAAATATCGCTTGAAATCAAAATAACTTTCTTATTTACATTTTGCTACTAAATTAAAAATTCAAGCCAAAATGATTATTGTCAGAGTTAAGACGACCCTCAAAATTCATATTAGTCATTGCACCCTTAGTATAGCTAAATCAAATATACATACTAATATATATGTATTAAAAAAAACTGGAAAAAATCAGAAATGCCGACCAAGAATTTGTAATTCATTGTTTGATCTCCGCTTCGCGACATTCAAGATTTCGATCTCAAATATTTTTCAAACCGAGGCTAATAAGATCAAGGTTCTTTGCTCTGGGAACTGCTTTTAATAAAACATGCAAACCGAGTCTGGGATCACAAATGACTACATTCCATTGAACTACCACGCACAAATAGAAGGTGGTACCCGAATCAGACTAAAAATGACCTCGAACAGCCCAATAAATCGATGGTAAGTCAGCTCTGGGGCTTTCCAGGGCGTAACACGGGCGTGGTCGCTATGAACTCGTCTTCGAAGAATACATGTCGAAATTATCAATTAAAGTCATCTGCACTACTAAATCGAAGGGACGGCAGAAAGTAATTATCAAACCATAACACGAAGTTAAACAGCTATTAGGGATAGGGGGCTATTTTTAGCCCTCTGCTAAATGGAGGAGTTAAATATGTAAATGCGATGAAGCGTGAAGCGGCTAGATTTGAAATATTCACTCTCGCCTTTGTTCATTTCGGGGATTACGCTAACAAAGAGCCAGCTGTAATCGTTTCCTATTTATAGAACAAGAGGCGCGTTTAATAAGCAACGAAGATTCTAATTCTGATTAGGGACAAGGTTCACCATTGTATGGATTTTTTTAATTTGGAAAATCAATACTCTCTTGACGGGCTGCTCTGACGCAGTTATAATTTTTCCGATATCAACACTGTCGGTTTCATAAGTGCAACAGAAGGAAAAAGTTGCTGAAACAATAACAAGCAGCAACATTAGAAATAGTTTCGAAATCTTTTGCAGAGGATATCTAGCTAAAGAGGGGGCGGGGGATTATTAATTACTGAATATATATATATATATATATATATATATATATATATATATATATATATATATATATATATATATATATATATATATATATATATATATATATATATATATATATATATATATATATATATATTCAAGATTATATGGAGTGTCTAGGAATCTTGTGGATCTCTAGGATTCTAACAAAATATCAAATTTATTTTAACTAAAATCTTCAAATCTTCTTTTTGATCGGTGAAAGCGAGGGAAAGGATAAATAGTGCGAATAAAAATTTTAAATGCTTCCATTCGATGGCTACCACAGAAATATTACTAGCAAAGTATAAATTGCAGACTCGTCTGATTTTTTTTTTTTTTTCTAATATCAAGCAAAACAGCGGTAGCATTTCTTAAGAGTATTTAAATAAATAAAAAAATATTAATGAATTTCTTTTAGAAAAAAATTCTTCAAATGCAAATTTTAAGCGATTAGGATTTTTATGTATGTAACAGCAGAAATTTTGAAAGCAAAACAATAAATAAGTATCTAGATTACAGGAAAAATACTATTTAATCCAGTTATCTTAATCGGTAAAAACAAGAAGAAAAGAGCGGCCAAGGACTTTCTGTTTTTTTATGATTATTATTAAACTTGAAAAGATATTTTCTTTTCCGAAATGTGCATCCTGATGCAGATCATTCATCCTTAAAGAATGTGCCATAATGGATAATAAATGTTCCAGTCGAAGCACAAATTAAATCTTTCCAAACGAATGCAACCGGCTATCAGATAAATTGTGCAAATCGGTAATAACACATTTCATGGACAACAACAGTTCCATTTATGGGATCATCCGAACTGATAAAAGATGGAAAAAGATACATTAAGAGAGTGCGGGTGGAGCAACACAAAGCCATCAACAAAGACATTTTCTGGAAGGATTCATACACGGTATCAATTTAGGTGCCACCAAAAGTGGATGGCAACTCCAAGATCAAGTTCAAGGTGAAATCCACCCACAGTGGTATTGTGCCGGATACAGATGTGAAAACAAACGACGGCCTTGGAAAATGACCAACAAAAACGTGCTAATTTTTCCATAAGTTTTTAACTTCACTAGTTTTTTTTTTTTTTTTTTTTTTTTTTGTAGTGGATTATAAACTCAAATTGGTTTCCAAGAGTTGTATAAACATTATAGCAATGTTTTGATCAAAACATATATACTTTTCTATAAAAATAAACGATAAAAAAAGAGAAGGAAGAAAGAAAAAGAAAATTACTATAAAAATATTTCATTTTAATTAAAAAGGGTTCGGCTCGCATTAAATAGTAATGAATGACAAGATATTAAGAACCATAAAAAGAAAATGAATACTAAAATATAGTGATATACATGCAATGAATCTCTATAAACATATATTTCAAATATATTCTACGTATCTTTTACAGAAATAGCTTTATCTGTATTGCATTGAAGTGCTTTTATGTTATACATTTATTCTAACTCAAGAACTGTAAAATTAACATGAAATCCGTTTCAACAAACTGATTGATCTAATTACAGCCAAAACATCCTATCTAATTGCAGATGAATTTGAATTTTCAAAATAAATAAATTGCCTTGTCTGTGGTGTGTATGCTGAATTTATAATTATTATTCATTTGAATTTTAAACAATTTAAATTATCCAATCAGAACAAAAAGAAAAAAGAAAGGGAGATAGGAGTCGTTCGTCTATTTGAGGAAAAATATTAAATTTAAAATTCTCATTGGGAAATATTTTTAATAGAAAATTTATCAACAATTTGATGAAACTAACGAGAAAATACACGAAAGATTGGTTTTTTTTTTTTTATTTATTTATATATTCCCTTGACTTCAGAGAAAATTTTCAGTACATGGAAGTAATATGTATGTAAAGACAAAACAAATGAAGCAATGAATGCAAATGAAAGAGAAAATGACAACGTAAAGAATGCAAGGCCATTCCAAAAGGTAAATATAAAAAATAAAAATAAAAACAATATCATAATGCTTATGAAAATCAGCATGCGTTTAAGGATCGCCACTTGAATATTTGAACAACACAATAAAAGTAAAGTTATAATTCGAAACTCCAAGTAATAAAATTTTAAGTGAAATGTCACAAAATATTCATCCATATTTTAATAACTCTGAAATCCAACAAATGATAATTCAATAAATAAGTGTAAAAAAATTACGATAGCTATCGTTAAATTTTTTAGATGACATAAGAATTAAATCCATTGGACAAAGGCAAATGCTTCTGAAGAAGCTGGAAATGTCGGAATTCGTTAAATCAATAATAATATATGTATCCAATTATTTCGCGTTTATATTAGAATCACGAATTTTATATAGCCTTGATTATATTGGATTCAGGATATAATATTGAATAGCGATTTCTGAATTAAGAATGCTCACGGCCTTTAAAATGCCTACATTAAAAAAAGGAGGATGGATTCTTTAACTTACAAGAACTATGCATTTTTCCAACCAAATTTAATGATATTGAGGATAATTAATTCTCCCAAATAGCATTCAAGTATGTCTCAACAATTTTTTTTAAACTTTTGGAATAATCAGCTTATTCGATTCCACTACAACTCAAAGAAAGGAACTAAAATGCACCGTAACAACATAAAGGATACGGGCATCATCAGGTCCGGTGTGTGCAAAAAGGAAATTCACTTCACTGCAAACTGTGAAGAATTATCAGTCAGCTCTGTGGGTGAGAGAAGGAAAATGGAAAGGCCAAAGCAGGGAAAATCAGGGTAAGAGAAAGAACGGAATCTGCTAAAGGAGACCATTAAATGAAGCTCTGTCAAGAACAGGATGTGCCCAACCCAGTTAAGTTTTTCATGCAAGCTTGTTCTTCCCTCCTACAACTAAATGCCTCTTTTTCCGCAGATTAGTGACTGAAGAATTGAAATGGTATTCGTTCCGAAGAAACGGAATTTCAATATCTTTACAACAGGACATAAAAATAGCAATTAGTTTAGATGGTGAGGTAAAGAAAGGTAGAGGTAAGTTCATAAATTCAGCAATAATTGTTTTCTTATAAATTTTATGAGTGATATTTTGATAATGTTCAATGATTTATTACACAAGTTATTCAAGAAATGCTTCTGTCACTATCTGAAAGATTAATAAATGCATTCATTTCAAGATCTTAGCATCCAAAAGTAAGGTTTGCGAATTGTTTAATCTTAAGAAGGATTAGTGAGACTTATTCACACAGCAGAAGTCCATAAAACAATTCCTTCATTGTCACTGCCTTAAAAAAATTTCCCAGCCATTCAAAAAAAAAAAAAAAAAAGAAGAAGAAGAAGAGCATTCATAGTAGTTCTCTAATACAAATTATAATAACAATAGACAATGAAAAAATTATTATTATAAAATATTCAAAAAGTAAAATAATAAACTAATCTTTACTAAAAAATGTTTTTTTTTTTTTTTTTTTTTTTTTTTTTTTTTTTTTTTAATATTCCCAATGATATTTTTTTTTCAACAATGTCACAAGATTGAACAGTGCAAGTTAGAATTTTCTCAATCCATTCAGAAACGTTGGGATTCTTTCATGCATTTCTCATTAATATTCAAGACTATTTGCTGACTAATAATCGACAGAATTTATGAATATATAGTGAGTTAAAAGAACACGCAAGACATAAAAAAAAATTAAGGCATATTATATCAAAATGCTGAGAATATATCAAAAGACTTTAATTTAAAAACAGAAATCAAAATAATTTAACGATGTTGAAGATGCATTTAATGTTGATAATATATTTTCTAGTAAGAGCGAAATAGAGAAATGTGCTTGACTAATATTATAATTAATATAAGATTCAATCAAAATATACAACATTTGGAGAGTAAAAATAACAGAAAATAAATTATGATAATAAATAACAATTTTTATATGAATGCTTTATTTTTCAAAAAATACCGAAGCATTTATCTTCGACGAAACTACTGCATCCGAAAAAGTTGTAGACTACAAAACATTTGGGTGAATTTTAAATTTCTGTACCATGAAAATCGTCATACAACGTGCATGAAAGACAAAATAATAGACTTAGTCTTATGATACCCTTGAGTGCAAAACCAGACACACGAGATGAAGATAACGATTCACAGACGTCCCATAACGACATGATTCAGACGTTTTAAAAAGGCTCCCGAGACAGTGGTGAGATTAGCAAGAGTGGGAAAATTTAAAAGAAGGAAAATTAAATTTGATAAAAACTGCAGAATGTCTAAGCCCACTCACTTCTTAACTTTCTAAGTTATATACATTTAATGTGATAGATGATTCTTCTGCGATTTGAGGAATTTGAATTTCACTGTTATCATCATTTAAAGTTTAAACTAAACATTCTTAAGCTAAGGGTTTTTTTATCCACAGGTAGAGTCAAATTATGGTGGATCGGGTCTTACATGTATATGTAATGAAAGATGGTGCACTTTTTCACCGTGATTCGCATTCGCAAAATAATTTCAACAAACTGCTCGGAAAAGTATAGACAACTTTAGTTGTTCCATTTCATATGCGGATAATAACACACAATTGCACATTTTTTATATATACATAGCGCTCTTTCTTATGCTTGTTGTTTTGCGAAGTGCTCGTTGTTCGAACACAAAAATCCATCGTGAAAGCACTGTATATCCATTCTGTTCATAGTTTGAAAAACACTATTTTTTTTAAGAACTATAATTTGGAGTATTTTTCTTCCCCAAATTCTGCATAATATTCAAGGTATATCTTTATAAATTTCTTATTTATCGAAGTAGACTTTGCCTTTAGGCTTGCTTCATTTTACATTTAAGCTTTTATTAGCATAAAGCAACTATAAATTGATCTTTTCTTAGAAAAAATGTACCATAATTTATGGATATCAACACAAAACGAATGCGTTCGAATTATTATTTTCAACAGCCTATATCAAGAGTGAAACAAAAACATATATAAGTTTTGAAATATAATTATTTTGACAATCACGCTGCTGATTTTTTTTGACTGAAAAGATGTTCTCACTGAATTTCAAGAAATTGTGCACAGAAAATAAAGATGGTCAATTTTCTGCATAATGAAACTGAAATAAGCAATAATAGGGAAAGAAATAAGCAGCTGCCTCTTAAAAAGGACAAAAACGAGCAAATCTCATTTCCTTCGCATAATAAGGAAGCAAAAGAAGAATGCCACCACCCTATTTAATATTCACATCGCGAGTCGTTAAAGAACAAAGGCCAACACACTACAATGGAGAAATATAGATTAAAGCTTGGGAGGCAGCAGTGTGCATCAGAGAAGAGGTTCAAAGAGCAACGCCTGCAAGACTGGGCCATAAATAAGCCACAATTTTTACAAGCCCATCAGATGCATCGGAAAAGAGCAACTTCCCATAACAAGAAGTAATAAAGTTCTTTAAATTAGAAACAGTCCCATCCTCGTTTGTGATCTGGAAACAAGTAAGCGCGTGGCACTCGAAGCCATTTTAATAAAATTATTGATAATAATAGTAATAAACCCTTCAGCGTTAAGTGCATCTTCTCGGTTGCGTGGCAAAAAAGCCAAAGTTGCCCAAGCACTTTCTCCTGGTCCACTTCACACGAGCGAGTACGGAGTTAAGGGAAACAATGATAATAAACAAATAAAAATCTCGGATGAGCACAAGATATGGAGTGCAAGCACCAAACACAAGGAAGCAAGCAGCGATTACATCATGCACGTGCAGCGAGTGTGGCGGAACCGAGAACTAAGGCATTCTCACGATGCTTGAAGAAAAAAGTTTCAAGAGCAAAAAAAAAAAAAAAACATAAAGAGAGGTAATTACCAACTACATTTTGCTCGTGTAAACAGTGAGATTCCATATCTCACAGCAACATACTTAATCAACTTAAAGTCATTACAGATCATAGCTGTATCTGTAGCTGGTAAAACTCCTATCCAGATAGGTGCAAACATAAATGGAATTTATAATAAAAAGTGGGGAATGCATAGCAACAAACAAAAATCAAAACTATATAATAGCTTTACACAATACAGATTCAAAGAGAATGAATTTCTAAAATATGAATGACAAGAATAAAACAAAACAGAAAATTATATGGCATACTGTAAAATCGAAAGAAGAGCAAAAGTGCGAAAAATAAAAATATTATTTCAAAAAGTGGCAATTCTATTAAAATATTAAAAGACGGTCATTTCTATAAACTGGTAATAAACCAGTCTAATAAATATTTGACATTTAAATTTCCAGTAAAATCAACTATTATTTTTCCCATAAAAGAATGTCAATGATTCGGGAAATTTTAACTATAAATAGTATTATATATACCAGTGGTATTTTAAAACGAACTTTTTAATTTATGCTGTCGAATTTAATGGGTTGATTAAAAGCAATGATAATAAGATAAACAATCATCGTATATGTATTTAAAAAAAAAGAAAGAAACACTTTTTTGTTGTATTCCAAACAGAAATAGTAAATCAGCAAAAAAAAAAAAAATTCTGAGGCAAGAAATTGATTTTAATTTCCTTCAAAGAAAACAAATTCCAGATTGCGACTGTAAAGGCATCACACATGTCACAGACTAGGTGATTATATTGTGATGAAAGCAAATAGAAAAGTAGAATGCACTCAACAGTTTCATTTCTAATTAGCCGTATATAAAAGGCACGTATTGATAGTTAGTTAATGATGACTACATATTCATTCTCACAAACACTGGTGTTAAATATGACAATAACATTCATTTTCCAGGGATTGAGTAAGATGCACGACATAAATAAAGTCTTTTATTCAAGAATAGCCATTATTACAATGATTGAATTAATAAGGAGCCTTCATTTTCAATTTTTATCAAATATTTCAATAGCCATTAGGAGTAATTCATAAATTTAATTGATCTGAATAATTTATTTGCAAACAATCAACCGTATTATTCAGCTATTCCAGTTAATCAACGTACCGGAAATCATTTTCAATATTCAAAGTCCCCCTCACATTCCTGTAAAAAGCCAATTTAGAGTTGTTTGAGACTGCTCTCTCTCTCTCTATTTTATTATTTATTCCCAGCTTTGTTAATCTATTTTATCACAATTAAGGCAAATTCCGGTACTTAAGACATCTCAACTAAGGGTAAAATATTGCATTTTCCACATTTCCGTATATAAATTATGCTAATGTGCGAAAATTTCTTCCTGATTAAAAAATAAAAATAACATATTTGAAAAGCAACGTTGACTAAAGCTGTTTGTAATTCGAATTCACAGAGCGGCAAGAAATAATTTAGCACATTTTTAGTTTACGTTTATAAAAATACCTTCTTTGGAAATATATGTGTGAAAATATATTCGTTTTTGGAGAGCAGATACATCATTATCGGACAAACCAATTGGTATTAAAAACCAACGATAGCATCCAATCAGGTGTGTGTTATGCTGCGCAATATTAGGCAATAGATATTTAATAAATAACTTCCTAATAATAAAAAACACTCATTGTAATTAGAATTTATTTCGTATTTATATGTTTAAAGATACATTCATAGTTCTATTTAACAAGATGAAGCATTTTTAATCGCATAATTGAATAGTTTTCGTATAATTTGAAAGTAATGCTTTTGAGCATTTAAGCGGTTTTTGAATTATTTCAGTCTATTTAATTCATGTAAAATATTTCACTAATACCAAATTATCTGAAATATTAAGATTTAAATCAATATCAACAGAATTTTAAAGTTAAAGGAACTCAATAATTTATTTAGATTTTTATATGACCAAAAACAGAGACAGCATGAAGCCCAGCATGCCTTTTTGAATTCTTTTTTATTTTAAAAACTCATTTGCTAACGGAATATCCGCATTTTTTTGTTCTGTTTCTTATTCACTTTAAAGGTAAAATGAAAGAACAATGTTCTATTGTAAACAAATTACTTATTTTAAATTTTGCTAAGCGAGCTAAATATAGCTGTTAAATCCCAAACCTGCCTGCCGAACTATCTGGTAGTCTGGAGCTAAATATTAATTAAAATATAACTATAATGATAAAAAATATAGAAAGCAATATCGCAAAAAACGTCACAAGTGGCAAATTGAAATCCCCAAATACACAGTAAACTATGCTTTTTAGTAGGCAATAAGAACTTCATTGTCAGCCCTCCATATAAATTTAATCAGCCTCTATCATGTAACCGTTATGGACATCATAAATGTAATAACAAAATCAGTTGTAATTTCCATCACATGATATAGTAAGTACTACGCTGTCTTGTTTTATATAATTTAACTATGTAATTTTATCTTGTCATTTCCATTATCCTTTCGCCATCAATTTTTTTTCCACCAGTTTTTATAATTACATAGCAGCTACTTCATGAAAAAAAATATTTTTGAAGCTGCAATTTTAGCATATCATAAAAAGAAAAAAAAATTAATCTATAAAAAAACAAGTTATCAAAAATTAAACAAAAAGTGCCGGAAGAGTTTAACACTAATGTTTGTTCATTATACGTTAGTCCAATACAACGTTACAATTTATAAACGAGACAAAAGTTTAATGACATCTGCACAGTAATAAATCAACCAAACAAAAAGAAATCTTTAGAGATAAAAAAAAAATGAAATTTTCAAAGACTCCTATATAGGCAATCACTTCAAAAACAGAATGTAAATCATTTACTTCTAATCTATATATATACAGTCTTTTAAGAAAAACACGGAACATCTTATTTAATTTTTTTCACATACAAAATTGTTTCATTAATCAAATCGTATGGCCCAAAAGTACGCTATTTTCGAGATAATCTGTGAGATAATTCTCTTCAGATGCATTAAATCAGAGAAGAAAAACACCACCAAAAGAGAAGGAAAAGCAATTTCAGAAGAAAATGTGCAGATAAAAATATGAAATTCGCTATCAACGGAAAAAAAAAAAAAAAAAAAAAAAAAGCAGTGAGGGAAGGTATATTATTAGTTTACGGCTGAAAGAAAGAGTCATTAGAATAATTATTATTTAATGTTTTCTCGAGCTTACTTCTTAACAATTTAATAAAACATTCCATCGCCAGTGAAAAGTAAGAAAAGAATTAAATAAGTAGTAGTAAAAATTTGTAGCTGCATGGTATATTTAAAAAAATTTTAAGGTTTAAGTTTCAACTTATTTTTTTTATTTTTTTATCGTCCGAAATCGTTTTAAATTGTGTAGCTGTTGAGCTATTTTTATCATTCAGAATTGAAAAAACTCTAATACGCACACACTTGGAAAAAAAATGGTTCACGATAGAAAGATACACTCAAATAATTTTTAACCTTTTACTTGTTATACGTACAAATATTATTCAAATTTCAAAAAAAAAAAAAAAAACTAAGAAATAAAAACTGGATTATTGACGAAAAAAATTAAATAGATTATTTCGTAATTTTATCAAATGACAGAATTCATTTCATAATATTAAAATGAAAAGAAACTAAAACATTTATGTTATATACACATATAAACATATAAATTTTGAAAAATGAAAAGTACGGAGAATCGGATAGGAATGTTTTTTTTATGAGCCATTTATATTTTGATATTCTTTTTTTTTTTTTTTTTTTTAAGAAAGGAAAAGAAAAAGTAATGTCACATTTTAAACAAAGTATAAAAAAAGGGAGGGGGAAGCCCTTAGTATAAGAGTCCTGACAAAACATAATATTTTTTCTTTCCATGTGAATCACGTTTCAAAACACATATTAAAAAGAGAATGGGAGAATTTTATTGCTCGTCAAGAGGAAAATAAATATTTATAAAAAAAATAAACAAGATTCTTTCGTCGTGTAATATTTACCATTTTGAACAAACATTTAAATGGTTAAGAGGTTTAAAAAAAATACATTTTATACGTCAATAAAAAAGATGTTTTAAAAAATGTTATTATTACTTATTATTTCAAAGAGATAAAAAGTTGTGTACCCATGACACTTCTATTCATCTGAAGTACTTAAACTTACCTCTTATGCTGAAATGAAAATGTAAAAAGATAATGGAGCTTGTATTTTGAATGAAGGCATTGCAATCAAAGAGTAAATTGTGTCCTTAAAATATCTATTGAAGCATATACATTTAGAAGTTTCTTCCCCTTTGCCTTTTTTTTCTTTTTAATTTAACTGAATAAAATTATTTTTTTAATAAAAATGACAAAAAAAGCACTAAAGGATTTTAAATTCTCCCTCAATATATAATGGAATTATTTTGCAAAGCAATTCACTTTTTTTTGAATAATTCCAATTACATTTTTATTTTTTTATATTTACTATAAATTATTAATATTTAATATAAAACGAGAACACATTTTCAAAGTACCATACTACGATTACTTTTCAAATATATTATTTGCTGCTTTATGTAATGTATCAGTTACGTAAAATACTTAAGCAGTAAAAGCATAAATAGATTAACAGTTATAAATGGCATGAAACGGCATTAGTCCATCGAATATGATAACATTTGAAGCAAAGAAAACAAATTGCGCTTCATCAAAACAATTCAAATTATTATAACAGCACAAATTTTGAAATTTTTGTAACAAGCGTTTCATAAATTATTATAACAAGTACAAAACAGTTTTAACTACATGAAAGACTTCTACAGTGACAATTTAATATAAAAATTCACTTAAAATCACTAAAATAAACCACTATTTTTAAGAAAAATAATGGAAAATACAATACGAACGATCTTAACATTTTTTTAAGTCATTCAATAAAGCAGTTGTACTAATAAAAATAATATAAAAAAATATAATAAACCTTTAAAAAAAATCAAGCACATGTTTTAAAGATTTCTAACAGAAAAAATACGAAAATTTAAACGTGTATTTGTATAGATGATATTTGTGATTACAACAATAATTATTTTTCAGTAAACAAAATCTTTTATAACCTCTAAACCCGGAAGTCAAAATAATGCACTTTTAAATTGATATTTGCTTAAACAATGCATGCAAGAAACTGAACCTGCATTGCAGGCCAGGGCTCCGACCCAATAACAGAGGGAACAAACTGGAGCCTAATTCGTTGAGAAAACAGCCTGAGCTTACTCGCCCGTATGCAAGCAAGGCGGATTTAATTTTATTCATAAGCGATTCAAATTAGCAGAGTTGAAAGAATCGCAACGAATATCCCCTTCCCGTGAATCCAAGAAAGAAATATTCCCAGAAAAGTAAGGCAAACAAGAGCAAGCCGGCTCAACAGTCCAGTGGTCACGAAGCTGCCAACGCCCGAGTGCACCTATGCAAAAGGTCAAGGTAGATGCTGCTGTAACTTCCCAACTTTTCCTCCTTCTGGCTGCCCTCGCAAAAGAAAAGAATCCCAGCACGAAAGAAATTTGTTCCGCATTTGAGTTCGCCTGCTTTTCTTTCGGCAGAAGAAATTACGACGGCACTAATGACACTCGCAATTACTAAGTGATATTTCGGTAGAGAATTAACCGGCAGATGTTGCAAATGTGCGCAGGCGAATGGAACGAGAGAAAACTGTTATTTTGAAAGAAGAGGCCAGCGTCTGTCAAGAAGTAAGATAAGTTAATTTTGTTTGACGGCTACAACTTTCACTTTTTTTGTTCCACTCTGGCATTTTCAACAATGGCTTTTCTTTTCCTGCAACCAAAGCCGTCTGCGATGAAACAAAACACATCTCAACTAGGCTGTGAAACTAACCAAGCACTAAGAATTCGGATTTTTATGTAAAACATAACACAAATAATAAGTTATAAGAAGAAGAAAAAAAGAAGAGGGCAAAAGTATAGTTTTTTTAAGAGAATACTGAATCACTTTCACCTAAAAGTAAGTATCTTAAAAACTAGGCATGCTATAAGGAATAAATGTCATTAGAATAATCTTAAACGACTCTCTCATGTCTCTGAGCTCTTAATACGGACAAAAAATGTTCAATTTTAAAAAATTCTAAGAGCATGCCACTGAGAAATTTGACCTCTAAAACAATTATTGATATTGAAAGCTGCACCAAGTTACTGTTAAGTAACTTCACACAAACAATTGAAATCGCAAAATAATGACCAAGGAGCATGTTCTGTAGTTCAATTGAATTATATTAACGTTCGTTTTAAAGCAAAACAAGGGCTATTTTGAGAAGGACTTTGCCCTTTGAAACAGTGCATAAATGACGGAAACAACACCTTAACAGGCAACCTCCTCTCCAAACTTCAACAAGCTTTCGTCCAGGAAACATACATGACTGATTTTTGGTAGAGTGAGATTTCGAATTGCTCCTGGACACGAAACTTAACTATGAAATCCCCGCAACCTTCAGATATTCTTTAAAAAATAATAGCATTTCCCATACACGAATGAAAATTATCTGCTCCTGTAAAATTTTAAAATTATAATTTGCATTTATCACTAACTAATATACAAATGTTATTCCAAAAAATCCATAAATGGCAAAATTTCAATAAATTACTCAATTTTTGAAGTCATGCATTTAAAGCTTCTTTCCGTATAGCTAGGTACACATGTATAATTACGATAACATGTTTTGTAAATTACATTTAATATTTTTCAGATCAAAGTGATAAATAATGAGTATCCATCATTTAACAATAGAGAACTGATAACATTTACTTTAACTTTCAATGAGTTGAACTTTTTGCAATCTTGTTTGTTTCAGGTAGTTGATGTTTGTCTTAGAACAAAAACTTGATGATACATGAAAATTAAACATTGCAATATATATCAACAAATTACTATTGCTAAGTTTTCACTTAATTACTATTACTATTGTTTAAGTAAAGACCTACCCTGATCCTACTTTAAACAATGGAATTACAAATAATCTGAGATGATCTAGTATCTGTTAAACAGTGACGGGGGAATTAACGAATTTCTTTTCAAACCACCGAAATTTTATTAATCTACAGTCACTCCTTCAAAGAAGAAGATTAAATGGAAAAAAACCTATTAGTGAAATAGTTTAAGTAACTAGTTTTGCAAGAAATTTAAAAGCTGCCTTTTTCTGAAACGCTTTAATAGGAGTTATAACCTTAGCCTAACCCTATACAGCTGCTCTACTTTGCAGAAGGATATCTCTTTTTCCGGTTCAAGAACAATCGAGTTAGTGACCGTTCTCGTAACCTGCATTGTTTAAAATGATTCTCTTTGCGACTACTTTTGCATCTAATTGTGCTATCGTACCAATAACAAGAGGGACTCCAAAAAGTAAGCTTTACAGAAAGTTTACTCTTCATATTACATTTGCTTTCAATTACTTTTTCATTCCAATACTTGGTATTAGTTTTAAAACATCATATATTGGACATTCAGATCGAATTAAATCTATTCAAAAACTTTTGATCAACAAGAAAGATCTTGCAATGATTGCAAAAGCTTGTTAAATGTGATAGAGAAAGATTATCATGGAGGCTTAACAGCAATTCTGCTTGCATTTCAAATAAAATGGTGACAAACATCAATAAATTTAAGCAAATTAATATGAATCAAAATCGACTTCACGCTTTCAAATCAACACTGAATATTAGTAACTGTAATATATTTGAATCAAAATATAAATCAGGAGTTCCCCTAATTGTTAAACATTACGACCCATTTTTCAGGATGAATTTCATAGCGATCCATTTCAAGCTCAACAGATTAAGTTCTTTTTTTTTTTTTTTTTTTTTTTTTTTTCTCCACCAGATAAATAGTACATTCCAAAGGAAGCTTAATGGCTCCAAAAGGAATTTTTATTTTAAAACTGAAAGCAACTATTATTTCGAAAAAATAAAGATTTAAGAATGATAACGAACGACTTTGAAATTTTTATATAATCAAACTAAACTGAAAATTCATAGTGAAAAAGAATTACGTTTTTGATTTTTGAGGGGGGGGGGGGTGTTTATTTTTTATGGTGCCAAGCAATTTGATCAAAATTTTAAGTTCATGTCATATTTTTGTAAATTGTGGAAATATACATGTAATATTCAAGATCTTATGGCCACACACAGAAAAAGTTATTCGCAACAGAACAGAGGGCCGCGCCCCACAATTCGGGACATTTTGATTTAGACCACAGGAAGACGATATTTCCTCATTCATACAGGATCAACTACTTAACGAATTTAAAAATAAATCACGCATAAGAACGAAATACTTATAGAAATTTAACACTTTCAATTTTTGAATCAACAATTCTTTCATAAATAGCATGCTTTAGTTTTCGATGAATTACAGGATGTAGAGAATAAGCAATAGAATATAGTAAATGGATATTAATAATTCAACCATTCTCTTTCATAAACCTACTAAATATACTTACAAACACTAAAGTGAAAAACTAATTTAAAAGACATGGTTATAAATACGTGTTTTTTAAAAAATCAAAACACCCAAATTCCATCCTAAAGGTATGAATTATAATTATCACCATCAATTGAAATTACTATAGTCATCAGACATACGTTTTCAACATAAATAATCTGAGTGAGCTGAGATGTCATCAGTTGACATGAAACTTTCAATCTGGAAAGGAATTAATGAGAAATTAAAAAAAAATAAGAAAAAATTTTTTTAAAAAAAATTTAAAGCTTAGGTTTGTACAACAAGATGAAGAGAATGAAATTTTTAATTTAAGTCAGTCTTCACATTCATATTTTTTTTTTTTTTTCCAAATTAATACAACAAATGAGCATTAGCAAAACTTTCAGTTAAAAAAAACTTTTCGAAAAAAAATTTCAAAATGTCATCAGGCTTAAATTTTCAGCATATGTATTCTGAGTGAGCTGAGATATCATCATATGACATAAAATTTTCAATCTGGATTGGAATCAATAAGAAATTTAAAAAAAAAAAAGCTTTTTTTAAACATATATTTGTATAACAAAATGGAATTGAAATTTTAATTAAAGTCATCCTTCACATTCATTAGAAACTTTTTTTTTCAAATTGATGTAACAAAAGAATTTAACTAAAATTTTCAGCTAAAAAACTTTTCGAAATAACTTCAAAATGTCATCAGGCGTAAATTTTCAGCATATATATTCTGAGTGAGCTGAGTTGTCATCATTTGACAATTAAGATTTTCAATTTTGATAGGAATCTATGAGATTAAAAACAAAACCTGCTTTTTTTTTGTATTTTAACTTTTACTTGTGCAACAGGATGAAGAGAATATAAATTTTAATTCAAGTCAGCTTCACATTCATCCGAAAGTTTTTTCAAATTAATGCAACAAATGACAATTACCAAAACATTCCGGTAAAAAAAAACTTTTGGAAAAAAACTTCAAAATGTCATCAGGCTAAAATTTTCAGCATATATATTCTGAGTGAGCTGAGTTGTCATCATTTGACATTAAGATTTTCAATTTTGATAGGAATCTATGAGATTAAAAACAAAACCTGCTTTTTTTTTTTTTTTTAACTTTTATTTGTGCAACAGGATGAAGAGAATATAAATTTTAATTCAAGTCAGCTTCACATTCATCCGAAACTTTTTTTCAAATTAATGCAACAAATGAAAATTACAAAATTTTCAGGTAAAAAAAAAAAAAAAAAAAAATTAAAAAAATTTCAAAATGTCATCAGGTATAAATTTTCAGCATATATATTCTGAGTGAGCTGAGTTGTCATCATTTGACATTAAGATTTTCAATTTTGATAGGAATCTATAAGAGATTAAAAACAAAACCTGCCTTTTTTTTCTTTTTTTGTATTTTAACTTTTACTTGTGCTACAGGAAGAAGAAAATATATAAATTTTAATTCAAGTCAGCTTCACATTCATCCGAAACTTTTTTCAAATTAACGCAACAAATGACAATTACCAAAACTTTCAGGTAAAAAAACTTTTCGAAAAAAATTTCAAAATGTCATCAGGCTTAAATTTTCAGCATATGTATTCTGAGTGAGCTGAGATGTCATCATATGACTTGAAACTTGTTTTTGAAAATCTGATAAAAATTCGTTTAAAAAAAAAACATAAAAGCCTTGTTCAAATATATTCAGAACCCTGGAATCACGAGAATAAAAGTTCTTACGTTAAGTTAATATTAATAAATTTCACTTCAAATTCATATAAAAATGAATATCACCAAAACGATTTCAGCTGAAATATGCTTCGAAATGAATTTGAAATGAATTTTCAGCATGAACAATTTGAGTAAGCTAAGATATCATAACATTTTTTTTTTTTTTTTCTATTTTCATTCATTACCGAATCAATCAAATATATAACAGATTTAAATACATCTCAAAAAACAACAAAAAATTCAGTCAAGTCTATAGCTACCAGTTCATTCTATGGGAATATTGGTTAGGGTTAATTTCATTAAAATGTCTTATGCTTTATTTGGTGTTCGCTATTCCCGCACCAAATAATTTTTAAATAACAAATCGTGACAGACATTAAAGCATTTTATTTTAATAGTCTTACATTTGTTCTATATAATGGCAAGGACCATGATGTAATGCAGTTAAAAACGTAAATGTCCGGGTAATTTACCTTTTAACTACGCGTCGTCTTTGGTGATATTGAAAGTCAATTTCTTTTTATCTTTTATAAATTCTGGTGATAATACTTAAAATTCTTCCCAAGTTTTTAACAGTGGAAAAAATCGGATAGTTAAATATTTAATGAAACGACTGTTTCGATTTTTTTGGAATAATGGCAGGTTTGGTTGATTATGGAAGAATTTTTTAAGTATTAAAATTAAAAGGAGAAATTCCAAGACAATTAAATTCAAAAGATATTTCTTTAAATTTTAAAATAAGAGAAAAAAATAATTCATACAAATAAATTATTTTATATAATATATACAAAAATATTTTATTTTGAATTATTGCAAAAAAAAAGTGAAAATTTTACTTATTTTTAAATTATTTAAAATTATAATCAGAATCTTTAAAAAAAATCGTTCTGAACTACACATTCTATCATCCAAAACACACCTGTGCCGAAATTGGTACATCAAGATTTAATTGGTATGATTTATAGAGCACCAACATACACACACAAATTTTCATTTATTATTAGGAGATATTGATATGCCAACATAACACAGTTAGCCACAATTATCTTAGTTAATACATGGCTTCAAAATTCAGCTATCAGACATAGACTTTCAGCATAGCTACTCTGAGTGAGCTGAAATGTCATCATATAACTAAATATCCTTATTAGTAAAATACATCTTAAATAAATTTTCTCATCATTTAATCTCGAATTTATTATGCCAAATATTTAATGCAGTTTTAAACTCAATTTAGCTACCAGAAAAGATTTTATACATATATAAAGGATGGTGAAAGTATTAACATTATGTTGAATATATAATTCTAAAAAATCAGTAATCAGACATAAATTTTCAACAAAGGTTGTTCTGCGTGAGCTGAGATATCATCATATGACTGAATGTCCAGAATTTTAAATTGCGCAATTATTACGGATATTTATATTTCTTGAATTTCATGCTTCAGTTTCTTATCAGTGATTGATTTTAATCTCAGACAAACAAACAAAGGGCTTGGATTGGAAAATTGAGTTTGGGATGATAATCAGTATAATGGCAGTATATCTTTAAGATGTTCATTCAATAAAATATTAAAGCGCGCTAATCAGTCAATTCCAAAAAAATAACTTTCAAACTTTTAGCATAGCTTTTACGGTTGTAAGTCGTTATAGTCGTACAAAAGCCAGATAGCACGGTCGTCAGAGTACGATTCCAGATGTGTCGTTTAAAAAAATTATTGAAATAAAATTACTAATTTGGATAATTTTTTTAATAATAACAGTTCTTCGTTTCGATTCTTGTTTGGTTTTTGATGTTCCTACGTACATGCCATTTAATAATGAAGGGGAAAAAGAAAAAAAAAAACCGTTTGTGAAAAACGCTGTACTTTCATAGCATTCATTCGAATTTGAACAATTAATTGGGCCATCTGCCGCGCATTCAATAACTTAACATCTGCTTTCCACTATTTCCTTTCGATATTAAAGTCGTGAATGTTTGTTTATGTTTTTAATAAATTATCAGTTGCTTCCTTTAATTTCTGAAATATATATGGTCTTAGTAGAGTTAGAGTAAATAATATGTCATAATTAAAATCCTCAAGAAAAATTTAAATTTTTATTAAGATTCAAATATTAATTATCATTTAAATATTAGGTGAATAAACGCTTTTATATTAACAAAAATTAATAACATAAAAATTAAAAACTACTTGTAAATTTGCAATTTAAATTCAAATAATTTTAAAATTAAAGAAAAACCCTCGGGGTTGCTAAGACAATGTTGTGACGATTGTGCTATCTAACTGTTTAAGATGGTGGTAACTTATTAGTATATAAGCTAGTCAAAAGTTTAAAGCTATTTACTTGGAAATAGTTGCACTTTTATATTTCAATAAATAAACAATTTAAAGGTATTCAACCATTATAATAAAATTCAATTTTTGAATTTTCGAAAATAATTTTTGAATTTGTGTCCTTTCCTTGCAAATTTGAATGAAAATGAAATAAGGCGAAATATTCATATTAAATATTCAAAAAAACAATCAGAAATATTTGTCATCAGATACAAATTTTCAACAAAAATTATTCTGAGTGAACTGAGAGATCATCATATGACAACTGGGTTGTATCAATGCATATATTTTCAAGAATTTTTTTAAGTACTTTTTGTTTTAACAATTTTCCCACCTTATTTTCTGCATACGTACAAAGAATTAAAACTTGAGTTTATTATTAGTTACCACTGCTATGATGTCAAAACATTTATTTGCAATTATAGATTTTCGAACAAAGATATTTATAATAAATAAGGTTTTAAAAGTGATTTTAAAAATTTGTCCGCCTACAGTGATCAAGAGAATGCACATGAACACTAAAGATCATAAACTGATAGAATTTGAACTAATTCAAAAATGCTGATAGTTAATATGCATATTAGTCATATCTGGAATCAAAACCATTTTTTAACAAAACTGAAACAAGTAAGTTAGCATGGCAACCATCAATTATCATAACAGAAGAATGGAGGGAGACTTTTAGGACAGTGCATGAACTTTTGAATTTCGAACTTTAGAGAAAAATAAAAACAGACTACCAAGAAACTTTCACTCACAATTTTTTATTTCACACATTTTATATCCACAAACACGATTTTAAATCTTTTGGAAAAAGTAAGCAGGAAAAAGGATAAACTAATCTGAAAAGTGATTTTCGGCAATGCACACCACCTAAAAGAGAATCTCTTTAGAGATTAAAAAAAAAAGCGTTAAAAAAATACAAAACTAGCCCCGACTTACGTGCTTCTATCCTTTTCCGGGGGCAAAAAAAAAAAAAAAAAAAAAAAAAATTGAAGATTACCTTCTTTCAGAAACAAATTTCTTGCTCAACTTTTCGTTTTGGAGCACAATACTGTTTTCTTCAGTTGGTTTGCTTTTTCATATCAAAGTCAAGCATTAGATGCGAGTGAAAGTAATACGCCTGAAAGGAATCAGTAAAAAAACGTAGTTGAAAACGAGGAAGCATCGACCATTTCTCAGAAGAATACGTGTGCGGAGAACTTAATTTAAAATTACTATATTCGCACCAACACATTTGATGGAATATGTTTCTGGAGGCGCATGCAGTTAACAGCCCATTTAATACTGTCTTGACCCCAAAGGAGTTCAAGAGCCGAGTAAATACATTTCTGCAGGTATCTGTATCTATCTTTGGTTGAGGAAAGCGTAACAGCCCACCTACGCAGTTATTCTAAAACCATATGCACACTCAATCTTGAAACAGGAAACACTCTTAATTATTCTCATTCTGCCCCAAATAAATTCAGTTGATGAGTTTTAAAATATCAGATGATCCTCTAGCATCGCTGCGCATTAGCATGAAAGGAAGGCCATTAAAGAAAAGCATAAAGAAGCGAAAAGGCAAAAGATGGGAAATGCAAATACCAAGAATTATTGATCCAACAAGAAATTTGAAGTACTTAGGGAATTCTATCTATGTAAATATTCAGCAATAAAATATATAGCGTTGTTGCTGTTTTTTTCACGCATAAATAAGTATGCAAATATGATGGAAATCTGGATGGAGTTCTAGTAGAAGCTCTTGATTAAAAAGATCGTGTTTTTAAAGAAGTTGCAATCGTTGCTGTTACTCCCGATGTCTCTCAGGAGATAAATAAATTTGGTTTTCATGAAAATTATTTCGCAGTGCAGAGTATAGTTCAAAATGAATTGAGTGCATATATAATGAATCATGCATTATAATGATCGAAATATTTTTTTACCTGCATAAATGAATTCTGTAATGTAAAAAGTATGTAGCATTTTCAAAAATGGATGAAAAATTCTGATAAGATAAATTTGTCAGAGATATAAATTTAAAGCAATTAATTGCATTATTTTCTTTATTTTACGTTTTCAGCTTAGAAATTAATATAAGCTTCTACATTAAGGAAAAATATACATCTACACTGAAGCACTGTCAATTAATAATATATATTTCTAACACAAATGGTAAAAAAAAAAAAAAAAAAAAAAAAAAAAAAAAAAAATTGAATAAATGTATTGTTTAATGAAGTATCATGAATTTATCGAAATATGTTAGGTATGTTTTAAAGAAAATTAATTTCAATGAAATATATAAATCTTCTGAATATCTATTACGAGGCCTTCGTTCACAGATAGAAAATTCTACTATTTAAATGTCAATTAGTATTATGCAGGCAGTAAATAAAATTCTTTCCCAAATTAAGGACATAGTAGCTTAACCTAATTCACAAAGACAAGTAATATATTGTTCATAAAAAATTGCTTTAAAATTACTTTCATGATCAATTTTTCAGCCATTGGAATCGGAATGGATTTAAAACAATTCAAGAAATGTTGCGGATATAATAACAAGAATCGAGCTCACATAGAGAGCAATTTTAGTTTAAGCATTATTGATTTTCCGAAAATAATTAGATTTTCAGGGCAAAGCGGAATCTAGAAATAGAATTATCTAGGCTAATTCGGGAGCAACAAGGGCTGATTAATTTATTGTCTTTTAAACTCCTTACGTTTTAATAATTACACATAAAATGGTTTTCTCTTATATCGCAAATATAATCAAAGTATAAATAAAATTTCATTCTCAGGTAAAATCACTGACTATACCTTATTTAGGTTGGGAAGGAAAATTATTCAAAAATTAATTTATATAAAAGTGAATCTAATTAATTTTTACTTATCTAAATTACATAATATTGAATAAAAAACTGGGTAATTAAGCTATTCAGTTTAAAACTGGAACAAATTTTTCTGGATATTTTTCTCGATTTCGCATAAAGAGTCCTAAACAGAAATTATCCCAACTATTCCGGGATGTCTAACCGTTTTAAATTTCTTCAATATCTTTCACTTATCATTATTTTTTTTTATCACAAGGTAAATGATAACTACAGGGGTAACTTTATAATAACAAATGCTATTGGTGATAAGTTAAAAGTTCTAAATGATATAATTTATTTGCAAATATATATAATATATCGACATATATCAAAGATCGATATATCGATATATATATCGATATATATCATATATATCGACATATATATAACAAATAAAATAACTGAACAGTGTATATGACATAGTTGACTGATAGCATTAATTTCTTGCAATATTTTTTTTTTAAAGTTTATTATCAAATACATTTTCGAATCAAAAGAAACATACTATCACACTTTCATCACATACTAAAAACAACAAAAATAATCAGAAGAATGTTATCTGACAAATAAAACGCCCAAATATGTTTTAAGAAAAGAAGGGGGAAAAAATAGCCAATAAATCGTTACACTTTTTGTTCCGATTTGTCTCTCGCTGGAATTCTACGCTAAACAATGCCACAGAAGAATACAAGTCAATTAAGAAAGACCTCGCGGAACTTAATCGAGTCCAAAAAAATAAAGGTAAAGAATAAATAAATAAAACAAAAAGACGGGTGTGAAGGGAGTGGATAACGACTTAAAACAAAGTGGTCACAATAAACGAGCTAAGTGCGAAGGTTATCCATCTCACCAAAGCTTCAGTGACTCCACCAAGATCTAATCATTGGGAAGAAAAGCAGAAGAAGGGGGAAGGAGTAATAACGTTAGAGAACAAAAGAACTAGACAAATTTGTATCGATTTACAGTTAGTTCACGTGGTCATTTTTCTCACAATATATAAGTAAAAAATGAAACGTCATGGTACTGAAGGCCTTGGTGAACCAAGCCGACATTCTGGCGGTCTTGTTGTGCTTATTCCTTTCAGTTCCTAATTCCTTTTAATCGTTGCTTGTAAAAAACGACATTTTCAACAAAAAAATTATAAGCGACCTTGCTCAATAAGCCGCATTAATTGCTTTCAATTTACATAAGAATAGTGTTAAGTTATTCAACCTGGAAATTCCGTGAATGGAAATGGGCTGTGTAATTCATATTATTTATTCAATAATACAACATTATTTTACTAAAACAATAATCACAAAAGTAAACCAATAGCACGAAGAAAGAAATAATGCAACATTGTTTTAATTATAATTAAAATAAAAACACTTTAATTTTCTAAGGTTTTTCTGTCTGTAAATAAGATATCATTACGAAGTGATTATGTATAGTCCAATCCATTCAATCCCAAATGCCACTTATCATTATAAAGTAGATACATATAATGAATAGATACTATTATCGGAGGTCCAAAAGAATTTAACGAATTATTATTTCACAATCAAATAAAATTTATTTATTTATTCTATTGAGAATGGATGAGAGAACATTCAAAAAGCAGCTTAACCATTAATTCTATTGCGTATAATAAGATTAGATCATAATTTTCATCAATGCAGCCATAGACCGAAATGGTCATTAAAATAATGACCTTATATATACAACCATAAATTTAGCATTATAATATTCTCTGCACAATTCCTACCTATAACCATTTTTCGGTACACAGATTAATTCAATAGTGAAAATCAAGAGGGAAAATGTCCTTTAGTATTTTATGAATGAACAAAACAAGATTAATATATAACATATATTTTTTTTAGAATCAGGATGAAAACATAATAGTTCTCAGTATTACACCATAGATAAAAAAAAAATTTCAGAGGCAAACAAACACGTTAATTACTAAATTTGTTTGCTTTTTCTTATAAGCATTTCTTAAATATAAAAAAGTGTTAATAACAAACAAACAAATAAAGAAAAATGCGGCCTTAACGTTACTTTGATTTTATGTCTATCTATTTTCGCATCTGCGAAAATCCCTTACAATATTCAAAATAATAACATGTTACAAACTGTTTTAAGCTATAAGAAATCTTATTTCGAGGACTTCAAATTTTAGTTTGTACACTTGTCTTTAAATAAGGTGTGATTAATATGACATCTCATAATAACGGGTTGAATATACACAAATTTTATACATGAAAGATAGCAAATCAATACTCAAGATTAAAATTAAAATAAGTCACTATGAAATAGAAGTTACAATCATAACTATTAGACCTTTAATAACGAAAATTAATTCAACATTAAGCCTCTTTCCTCAGCTGTAGTACGAAGAATACCATGAATATATAATCATGTATTAAATTACAAAAAAATATCATGGAACCAATCTGAAATTTCATGCATATGCTTTCGTAATTTTATATTGTATAGTAATATTAAAAAAATTAGCATTTAGATTATTTGTACATTATTTTAAGAGTTGCAATTTATCATCTATTTTCAAATTTGCAAAGTAATAGCATTAAATTCATTTTTTTTTCAAACTCCTAAAAAAAGCATTGTCCCCGTTTTAGATTGATTTGAAAGTTCTTGAAGATTTGTGCTCACTTCATTTGCTTCGTTTCAAATTGTCCAAATTATTAATTTCATGAGTAAAAGAAGGAGGGGGGGGGCAGAACAAGGAATGAATTAAATATTGAAAATCAGAAAGACAAAAAATTTAATAGTAAATCTGTCAAAGAAACGTTATAATGGTTGGTTTCTTTCTTTCTTTCTTTTTTTTTTTTTTTTGCTTCGACAGAAGGTGAAAAATCCTACTGAATGAGAGTGGAATGCATCCAAATTCTTTTCTTGAGGTATCTTCTCTATATTTTTCACATTTCATACAGTGAAAAATTATATGTTTCATTTTTCTTTCCTTGCTGGCAACAGTAGTAAAACGGAAAAGAAGAGTAATACGGGGGGGAAAAAAAATTGGTTTTGGTTGGAAAAATTTTGATTCGAAAACGTGTACTTGCCCCAGACCTCCAGCTGATTGAAGTACTTTAAACAATCTAAATTTGCGAGTTATTAACAAATTGCAATTAACAAATTCGGCAAGACTGTGCATTAACTTTATGGGTGTAAGTGCAATAGATTTGTTTGGGCACCACCGACACACATATACACTGACAGATACACAGAAAACAAAAGCATTTTTTTTTTATATAAATATAGATTAATGAGCAGTAAAAAAAGATAGCAATTAAATTTCAAAACCAGACTTCTATTAGTGATTCTGCATTGTTAAATCATGACCAAACTTTACTTAGTGAATATTTTGACATCATCTTGTAGCAAATTATCATCAGCAGTGGTACATGCAAATTTACTATCTAAATCGCATTTTTTTTTGTTTTGTTTTGTTAGAATGAAAAATGCTTACACAGTTACTATTACTCTATTCAGAAGAAAAATTAATTCCTAGAATGTTACCAATCAGCAAAACTTTTAAACTTCTGATTATACTTAACAATTAATAAAAAGCGAACTGTGCAGTTGTTTCCCGGATATCAATTTGTCCCTAAGCATTTTTTTTTTTTTTTTTTTTTTTTTTGCGCACGCTTAGTTTTAACAATCAAAATAAGAAATTAAATGAAATTAAAAGCAAAAATGACATCATTTGCTTACATGAAGCAAACTGAAAATGAAGTCAAACTTTTCAACAATAGTATAACATTAAAAAAACACACAGTTAAAACCCAGAACTGGATCCATAAGTAGTACAGCTCCCGCGATAATGGTTGATTATTACACATCAATACACACCTCTCGCCAATTAAACAGAACAAAGGTATTAGAAAGCAAATGCAAAAGATCCCAGAAGTCATAATAGTGGCACAGTTTCATCTCTGTGACCCGAATACATGCACGTTCACCAACAATCAAAAATAGAAGACACAAAGTGAGCATTGAGGATGGTGGCATATCGCACACATAATCGCCATCACATACAGTTCAGAACCGTATAGGAATATAAATTAGTGCAGATACAAGCTTAATAAATGAAACAATGGTCCAAATTACGAAATGTTGGGCCAGTTCAATGACATCTTCGAATAAGAAAGTAGATATTCTTGATGCAACAGAAAACTACTAAAAATAATATACAGCATTCAAAAATAAATACAAATTGAAAAATTAAATTAAAACGTTTAAAAACATTTTAAATAAGCTATTTCAATATAAATTTAAGATTTTCATTAAATGAACTAAAAATAAAATAACATTTTATAAAATTTATAATTGCATTAAACTTTACAAACAAGTAATATTCTTTTCACACAAATGAATGATTATACAAATCTCTCTTTAATGTACTTAATAATAAATATTTATTGAAAAGCTCAAAACCTTGTAGAATAAGTTTATTTATAGGAAAGAATATTTTTTTTAAGCTGATATTCTTAAAAGATAAGCAATTCCTTCAGTTCTGAACTCCATCACACATACCGATATTTCTTATATTCTTGTAAGCATGTGTCATAAAATTGTATTTAATGACCAATTCTGTATGAAGCCATCTTTATAACAATTTTATAATGTCTTATTTACTCAATAAATACGCTTAAAATCTTCAATGATTTTCACACCATACTGCATTTATTCTGTAACTATTCCGAAATTCACGTGTCTATAGGACATTTTACATAAAAAAGTATATGCAAGCATATTTACATGATGACATAACTAAAAACGTGTAATTTGAAAACATTAAAGGAACAATTGTTTTTAATGGATGGTACAATGAAGTCAGAAGACTTGATGCTGATAGGTATGTTCATGTACATAATAAACAAGACAAGAATGAGGCTATTAAAATAACAAGGCTTTAATGTCCATCTTAATTTAATGCCGAAAAATAATTTGTTGAGAGAACATGGACATCAAGATATGTATATGAGATGTAGTTTAAAAAAAAACACAATCAATATTCCCGACGAACCAGCAGGTCGCTAAGGGCGGCTAGTTTTATAATAAAAATAATTCGAATTTAATAATAAGTAGTATAACATATAAATACAAACAAAAAAAGAAACTGCACTAAGGAATATTATATTTTTAGAGGGTAATATAAACATTCAATTTTATATAACTATTTACCAGTTGGAAATCTAATTAATCATATCATTTAATCGAAATCCAGTAACTCTTAACCACGAACCGCGAGTTCCCAGTCGAATTAAGTATTCTGTCAACTTTCCATAGCAACGCCTATATCAAACGCCTGGCGACTTGTCATTGTGTCAACACCACGATCCAAGGCCTTTCCACCAAATGGGAGGGCTGATTTACGATATTTCATTACCTAAGAGAAGAACCCCACACAATGATCACACAGACGGCGTGACAAACTTGAGGGAAATTATCGTGAGACGAGACACATCGAGAGACACGTACTGCTAAATTGAAGGAGTAAAAAAGTAACGGTTGCGCACCGGCTCTGACTCACCCAAGAAAATGGCGTTCAGTGCGTAATAAATAATTAAAAAAAAAAAAAAAAAGCCTCACACCACACGAGTCGGGCTAAAATGTCAACAGAGCAGAGGAAGCAGCAGGGCCTGTCAGACAGGGTTACCCGTTCGAGGAGGTTGGCCCCAGAGATGGCCTCTCTTTCTTCCCCGAGTAACCTGAACGCAGAAAAGAAAACCGAGTAACACACCAATCGGCCTACTACCTGCCCAACACGGTCAAGGAGTTGGAAGCCGGTTTCCTTCGACTTGGCCCTACCAACACTGAAGACATTTATTTTGGTTCAGAGCTTTGATTCGGTTACTATGCGTATGGTCCAATACACAGCAGGCTTTTCTCAACTATCATTATTCTTTATAATTATAATGAATTCAAACTATGTTTGAAGAAGAAATAGTATTGACATTAAGGGCTGCTCTGCATATTATGTGCTTCGATCGATACCCAATCGCGTATTCAATAACCACTGTTTTCCACTATTTTATGAAGTCATCTCACATGACGCCACGGGTACTTGATAAGTGTAACTATGCATACTGCCTAAAAACCTAAGTTGTGTTTCCATTCACATTCTTTTACTCTCCTGCAAATTGTTTGATGGATTCTAAAATGGAACTTGCGCGGCATACTCGAAATGTATCATGAGAGCATGAATAGATTCGGTAAACTAGTTTATAAATCCTTCAAGAAAAATTAATGATGCTAGCAATAACCAATAACTAATTACAGAACAGATGTTTTCGGACTCAGATAAAGAATCGACCTGCTTTAAAATAAACAATAATTTTAATTTATATCTAAAATATATGCAAATAAATAGGAACGGGAAATAGGCATCATATCATTGGCAATTCAGTGAGGGGGAAAAAAGGGCATGAAATTAAAAATTCATAGTAAAATTTTGAAAAAAAATTATAGAAAAAAACTTAACAATAATAAGAAATGACAATTTTTAATTTTAAAATCCGAGGATTTTTTTAACAACATAAAGAATAATAAGAAAATCGGTTAAGTCAATTATTCCATTGGTAAAAATTCAATGAACAATGTTCAGTTATTTAATTTTACAGACAGTTTAATTTTTAATAAATATTTTTTAGTAAATTATTGAAACCTGAACAACATCAAGTTCTAAGTTTCAACAATTTCCACCCCACCACATCCCCTTCACTAGCTGCTTTTAACAGCGAAATGGTTCGCCGTCATTAATGGTTGCTAAAACTGTCAATTAACGATTTTATGAGTTTATCTAAATAGATTTTTCAGAAAAATATTTTATTTTTAAACTTTAAATTTTGTTAGACATACAACTCTTACTATTTTAGAAGTCTTACACCGTTCTATTCATCGTGCCATGCATTTCCTAATTTTCAGTGTATATCTTTCTCCATCCAATTATATCATAAGAAACAACATCAGTATTTAAAAATGGGCAAACTTCAAACGTTTTTTCACCACTTCTCGATTTTGAAATTAAACCTTAATTGTACGTACAGCAAAATTTCAAAATTTCTTTTAAAATCACACCTTATATTGAAACCTACACCTACTCAACATTGAAAAATAAGCCGAATCTTAATATCTTTTTCGTCAACAATAGACAAAAACGTCAGAGTGAAATATTACAGTTTAAATTAGTTCAGTTTCCTTTCAGTTAGGAAATCTATTGTAGTAAAATAAACTGAATAAAAGTAGAAAAAAATAAAAGTAAAAAAAATTGGTATCATTGAAAAGATATTTTTTTTTAGCTTTAATATGATGTAAAAGTCATTTTGGTGCAGTAACATTTTCAGAAGTTACCGCGGAAAAACATGTCAACATATTTCTGAATTTTTTATTAATTAAAATTTTTTTTAAAAAAAATCTCTGAAGTACACTTTTCTACTCACCAAAACATATATATCCTAAATAAGGTAACTCTGAATCAAATAATCTGTTTGACCCACAGTGAACATAAACGCACATTTTTCTTTATCAGGTATAAAGATTTCTATTGCTATATATTTGACGCAAAAAATGTTTCAAGAAACTCTTTGGCAATTTTTTTTTATATACGAATTGTTTATTTAGAGTTAATATTTTCATTACGAGAAAAAGCAGTTATCCATCCAGCAGAAAACACACGGCTCTTATTTTCAGCGCAAAAATTTTTCACATGCTATCTAGTGGTATTTTTCAAGCAGGAGCTAGAGTCGAAGTATAATGATAATGGTGAATTTACGGTATTTTAGGTAAGAGTAGGGGAATCAAAATATTGCGCCTTAATCTCATATTCTCACAATCCACTATTGCCTATGCATATAAGAAAATTGTTTCAGACCACAAGTATCCATATAAGAAAGCAGCAAAATAGAAATATAAAACATTAGGCATTGATAATCAAGAAAAATTATTAAATATGTTTATTTGTAATTTTTTTTAATGTTTCAAAACAGAATTTTCTTATTATTTTAATTTATTCATATAAAAAAATTCTACATTGTAAGCATTTTTGTAACTTAACAATTTCTGTTCGTACTCCTATTTGGAGTAGAGCTCTATAGTTTAATAGGCTCTCTCTCTCTTAATATTAAATTTATACTTGATCTGTATAATAATACGAAATAATAGCAGTTTTTTTTTTTTTTTTTTTTTTACTAATAACGTATAAAAACCTTGGTTTATTGACAATCTTTTCCTAGAAAACTGGAAAAAGAAATAAAAAATGAAACAAAAATACAGCTTTTCCTGATCTTTGCAAAATATACCGTTTCGAAATTAAGTGGCATTTAGACCTTCAGAAATTGCTAGTAATCCTCACATCAAATACACGACGATGTTTGCAGATAATCCTTTCTAGTTCAAGATGCACTTAACTCTCAAGATAATTTTAGCCCGATCCTCGTATTAAATTAAGAGTGTTCGCTGTCAAATACCCCATTTAATCAAGTGTTCTTGACAGAAGCACATTCTTCAGCAGATACGAGAACTTTTGCTTTTTCAATTAGAATTCAAATGACTTTAATGAATTTTCAAATTTAAATAAAGGATGAGAATTTCATTAGTTTGAGCAATCTGGAAGTCGGAAATTAGTAAAAGAAGCAATCTGTGGGACAGTAATGATTTCAAAATCAGCAAATAAGACGATGGCACAAAATGGACTAAAGAGTTTTCAATTGATGGTTAAGTGGAAACAAGATTTCGTTTCAAGAGCTCAAGATTTCTAGAGAATTGGATTTCCTCGCAACGAAAAAGCAAGGAAAAAATATTTCCACGGTTCAAGTTTAAATACGTCATTCAACGAAATTGCAAGCAGGAAATTTCCGTAGAAGAACATATGATTAAGGAAAGAAATCTAACGGATTCGAATAGTAAATTGATTCGAAATTAAAAGAAACGGGAAAATTTCATTCGAAATGGCAAAACAAATATAAAAGACAATGGATGTTTTAGATATTCAAATAAATGTTCCTAGGCTAGTATTTTCTCAGAAAATGAATAAATGATTACAATATGGCTTCAAAAAATTTTAATTCTGATAATGCAAATAATTTCAGCAATGAAGAATAAATAAATAATAACACATGATTTTCAAAAAACGTTATGATTTTTCTTTTATTACCAAAAGCAATCACTTCCAAATTACTATTTCTCTCTTTTTTTTTTTTCTTGAAATATTGAACGTATTTTATCGAATACGCATCGATCATCTATATTAATCAAATCTATCGCTTATACACTTCCGCATTATTAAAATTTGTTTTAAGCAACTTCACTTCTGTTATTATTCCATAGTATAAGCATCTTTTAATATGCAAGCGCAAAAATTAAAGCTTTAAAAATAAGCTGAAATTTTCTATCCTGTTGGAATTCATTTGCTTTATAACTTAGCTTTTTTAATTATAATTTAGCTTTATAATTTGCTTATTTTTAGCTGCATAGTTGGAATATCGTGCGTTTTGCAGCTCTTGATTCTTAGCTCGAGGTAAATTAATCTTATTTCCTTTCACGGCATAAATTTGACAGTTTTTATTCCGTTGTTATATATTTTATCAATGTAAAACTTTTTAATCAAATGAAATCGAAGTAAAAAAGCATTTTTTCCCCTTTCTTTTCCATTTACTGGTTAGAGTTCCTAGCCTCTTTCTAACTTCATAACAATAAATAAATAAATAAATAAATAAATAAGAAAAAAGAAAATAAACTAGCCCTCCATCTTTAAATCATTATTGTCGTGTTATCAAGGCTCGCCATTCAAAAACAGGCTTTTAAATATTTAATTTATTGTTAAAGAAACTGGATACCAATACTCTGAAAATAGAATAACTGTGAATGCAGATCACAAAATCAAATTTTAAAACTTTCACAAAAAATATAAACACAACCGAAAATTCAAAAAGAAATATATATATAGCATATAATGTCATATGCTATCTAAGCAAGCAATTTAGTCACTGCCATACGAACTTGTAAATTTATCGCTTAGGATGTGAGCATGATGTCAAGCAAAAAAATGGGCTTTTGTAGTTTTTGATCGAATTACAAGATGAAGGCAAAATGATGGTAAGAGTTGTCTCATTATCAGGTGAATCTCATCAAACTCCTCGCATCATTTCAAGGACAACACTAATGGATGAACTAAAATGCTACCTAAAAGCTTCAGAACTATTGCAATTCCTTCACAGGAAAACTTTAGCGATTAGCATGCGAGTATACTTATTCGGCGATATTTCTTTTAGAAACTTTGATAAATGATTGCTTTAGCTCTTAAGTGATAATTCAACCCCTAAAAGCAGAATTAAACTTCATTTCTACTTCATCTGAGTTTTATGTCTCAGTGCCCAATTTGAAAAAAAAAAAAAAAAAAAAAAAAAAAAAAAAAAAATTAAAGCGAAATTTTATTTTCAGACATTTAAAAAAATATATGCGGACGATTAATGGCTTTGTAAACATGAGCTCTAAAAAAATGAAAATGTTAATAAAGTGAATGATATAACAGAGTTGACAAGTAATTCCAGTTCATACTGTACACACTATGATGAAAGAAAAGCAAAAAGCGATATCCAAGACATGTTTATAATTATTTGAACCCACTAAGAATGCCACCATATACATTAAGCCTAAAAATTAATGCGTCCATCATGCTGTTCAAGAATTTCGATTCCACTCAATACGTACGGAAACAAAAACAGAGTCAGCAAATGAATAAATACCCAACGTAATTTCTTCAACTATTATTAAAGACAGTAAGTAGTAAAAGAATATGCTTCTATCACTCGCATTCTTCTAATTCCAAGCGATTTGCTGTTCGAATGTCAACATCTAGGATTCGAAGTTTATATAACTTTCGGTATTACAATTAAAAGAACTGTTGGGATGGGATTGGACTGGACTGGATTAGATTGTTTGGATTTTTCTAGAGCAAGAGCCAAGATACTGAATGTTAAATAATCTCTTAAAATTCCCGGTATCAAGCAAAAATCCAACTCTTCTCAAACGATCAAATATACGTTATATGCTCAAGAGTGAAACTCAAATCAACTTTTGCATATATGAGTCAAATGGTGAGGTAGCACATGTATATCAGGAAACTTTACAATAGCAATTAATTAGGTACTATTCATTGAATTAGAGGATTCTAACATCTTTTAAAGAGCTGAAAATTAGATTTCGAAAACTATATACAACGAAAAAATAAGGTGTTTTTCATTTTTTGTCGTACATACGGAACCGATAAACAAGAATATAACAGCTGGTTATTGAGTAAACAACAGGATCTTCAAAATAAATAATAATTGTACCGTCAAAATTAAAAATAATCGGAACAAATATTTAGATAAAAAGATATCACAATAAACGAAATAAACTGAAAGATTTAAAATATCTATTTTACTTTTATTTAATAAAAATAAAAACACTAAATATAAAATAATCTTTTCTACAGAATAGTTTTAAATAAATAAAATATTAATAATTTAATTCATTGTTGCGAGATTTTCCTTACATTTTATAGCTTTAGTGAATAAAATTTGAAGAAAATATTTCGTAGCTTGATCACTTAGTTGCCTAAATTTGAAATCAAATTAAACTAATACTTTTATTCTCACTTTTGATCCAAGATTATTCTTTCTAAGCGGTTAGAAAGCTATAGATAAATATTTGCGCAATGGGTGAAACAAAAATATCTTGGGCATAAAAAAAAGTAATTTAAAAAAAATAAACTGCAGTTAAGCCCTGAACTGCCTTTTAAAAAGCAAATCGCACAATTTCGAAGATAGGTAGAAGAAATGAAAGAGAAGGATGTGAAAGTTTCTCTCCCAGAGAAAAAAAATAAAGGAAAAGGGGGTAACCACCTGCTAGCTCAACCATAATTTCCCCTCTTCCCACGACGTTCCACAGGTTGCACGATGCTCTTTCCCGCGTGATAGCACGGGACAGCCCGCTATGAAGAGTGAATGAAAATAATAAGAAAAAGAAAAACATTTGGGAAGGGAGAGGGGGGTATGAATGTTTCTTGGAAGAATCCAACGTAAAATATTCTCACTGGCAGGGGAGCTCCATTAAAAATCAGATCTTGGCATGGCAGAACATTTCTAGTGATTTGGTGATGTACTATTTGCGTTTATACATCATTAAAGAGCTATCAAATAAAAATTACATTCGCAGCCGTTATTAAAGTCTCATTTATAAAAATTAATGTAGCATTAAGAAGGTTGAAGTTAAAAACGGCATTAGGAAAAAAATATTTTTTTTCTTTGCTATTTGTCAATTTCAACTTATTTTGTGTAGCAGAAGTTTTAGTAGTAGAATGGCAACAATATCAACTTAAGTGAAAAAACATTCAATATTTTGAACTTAAAAGGTCAATATTTTAAAAAATATGATTAAAGTAAGATTTAAAAATGTTGAAACTAAACTCACGAAAAATGGGAATACTGTATGCAAAGAGGATTAAAAATTCTAAAAATTCTTCAGAAAAAGAGAAGTTTAAAACAACAAAATGAATGTATGAATCACGTTTTTAAAATTTACGAATTAGTAGCCTCAAAAAAATTTTAAAAATCTATACAGCTACACAACAAAATAATCAGTTCAATTTTTAAAATAAGCAGTTCACTTATAAAATAAAAAGCGTTGAAAGGGGGGAGGATGATAAAATCATAATGTGAATAATTATAAGGTTGATAAAATAAATTCCCTTCAAGGATTTTTCAAGAAAATAATTTATTCAATAGATTATTTCAGATAACTTATCATTAACTTGCTCATAAATACGAAACAGTTACCCAGAACAAAATTCAACACACAAGAATTTTGTTTACGTTTTATTTCAATTAACCTTCTTCCATGGGTCACTGCCCCAGATACTTTTAAGCTTAAAACTGCATTAGATACTTAATCTTTAAAATTTCAGGAGCTTTGTATTTACTTAATGAATAATAATAATAATAAAAAAATTACACTAAAATTCGAATTTACATGTAAACAAGGGCGCAAAGCAGGCATATAATAGAATCTTAAGAAAACATCAAACTGACAATAATCCAATAATGCGTGCTTGAAGTGAATAATAAATCTATTAATCCATAGTATAATAGTAAATGTATTAATATTTACCTACCATACATACGACACCATTGTCTGTATGATAGGTAAAGGTTGTAATTTAGTTAAATTTCATATACAAACTATTATATGATGCAAAAAAAAAAACAGTCAAACTCATTTTTAATAAGAAATCAAATTATAAATAAGATTAAAAAAATTTGGTTATAACAAAAAAGTATATAGAGATAGCTAAAAAAAGCACTTGCTGTTCTTATAATACTTTCTTCATTCCAAAGCCACCCACAAAACCCCTCCCATTGACCGAGCTCGCGTTTTTCAGTTCACAAATGCCAATCGCAACTGCAAACTCATTTCGGGTGTATGCCTCATTTGAATTCACAGTTGGTGCCCCCTCCCCCCAAATAAGTTTCCCAGGTCGAAGAACGAGTCAAAATGGTTCTTGTATTAATGTAACCGAAAGCTTCAAACAGTTGCAAATAAATATTCTAGCCGATCTCGTGAGAACAAATCCTTACTGACATCCGGCGATGCGTTGCTCTTCCCTGTTATAACCGAAGCACTTCCTTAAACTTTTTTTTTTACTTCTCTCCTAAAAAAAAAGATAGGACGAGAAAGGTGAAACAATGAAGCAATTCAACAATTCGAGTCTTTTTTTAAAACACAAAAGAAAGAGCAATGGAAATTTTATTAAATTGAAAACGTTTTTTCACCAGAGATTTTGCGATTTACTGCAATCGTTAAATATCGTCTGCAGTTGATCTGCTATTAAAATGAGTGTTTAAATGATATAATAAAACCTGATAATTATATTAGCAAATATGAAATCCTTCTTTCTCACATTTACACACACACACACACAAACCGTTGCACTGAAACTTTTGAAACAAATTAAAAAAAAAAAAATATTACAAATTTTTTTGGAAAAAAATAAGTGCTACATGATTTTTAACTATAATATTACGTCCTCCAAATCAGAGAGGCATTCAAGTAGCTAACGTCATGATAGATATTGCAGTCTCTTTTTAAATGGCATCTTCACTTTGCTAATGAGCCTTTAACTATAAGCAGTACATCTTTTACTAAAACAAATGACACAGATTATAACAACAACAAATTACTGTTTTTAGTTCACTCGTATACACAGTTAAACAATTAACCTCAATGAAGCTTTAAAAAAACCAAGATTCGCAAATCCAGCATACATGTCTGAAAGTAGAGTTCAAGCCAACAAAATAAAATGCATCTATATGTTTATAATTTGCTCTCTAAATGTGAATATTTTATAATGCGTTGTTCAAAATACTATTAATAATGTAATGATCGATTTTGGTAAAAATGTACTTTAAAATTCTTCAAATTATAATTTGAGTAAGATGTTATAAGTCAAAATATATATTTTGAAATTGGCTCGCAACTTTACAGCCACGGCTTATTAAAATAGCTATTATTTTTAAATTTCTTAAAATAAGAGTGGAACGAAAAGTAAAGCAAGCAATAATTACTATATAGGTTTCTAATAGATGAGAAAGCCCTTAGAAATACATTTAACTGCTGGTAATACAGCTAGATTTTTTTTATATAATTTCATAATTTTAGAGAAATAATTAATGGTTATTAAAAGTATCCAATATATATTTTGATTATTTTGAAACCTAAGCATACTATATTTTCTCTCTCTCTCTTCCACTTTCTTAAAAATTTCAAATCAAATCAAAAGTTTGTGTTATTTTTGGAACAAGAATTTCATCAGAATTTTTTTTCTGAATTATTTCAATTTTAGATCCTATTCTTATCAATGAAGCGTCATACAGGATGAGAAAAGAAAGATAACAAAAGAGCTCATCCAAAGATTATTGGATATTCACCAGCGTAAAATTTAAACCTAGCTTAATTAAAAAATATTTTAGATGTAGAACAGATAATTGTTTTTTCAGTCCGTAATCATTTGAACAGAAAAAGTGGTATATTCGGTCATAACTCTAATCGAATAAAAAAAAACCAAATGAATGAAAATATATTTGTATATTTATCTTTAAACAAATGATGTTTCGAAACCATCTTGACTTCACAGAATTCTTCTCAGAGCCATTAAATAAATCCCACTTTCAGAACCAATATGAATTAGCTTTTAAACAAATGCGAGGCTAATTTCATAAATATAAAAACTTAATAATTCGGAACATTTTAAAAAAATACAATACAATATAAGCACTGCATTCTTTAAACAATAGCTATACTTATACATTTCCAACTCAATTGAGATAAATGATCACTTGCAAGAAAATGGCAGCATTCCAAAATTTTAAACTGCTTGCACTATGCATTTTCATTTCATAACTGCAGGTAAATTTGAAGCATATTCAGAATTTCAACATAGAAAAATACATTGCAGCATTATGCTTCGACGAGTTTTACTTAAATTGGAATTTTCGTTATGAAGGAGATAAATTTAACGACTTTCAACATTCGAATCTTAATTCACATACAAAATCGAGCTCTTTCAGCAGCTAGAACGAAAGAAAATCCCAAATGAATAATCAGACAGTCTAATTGCTCTTCAGATAGACAGGGAAGAATTTCATAATAAGAATAATAAAAAAAGTTAAAAGGATAATCTATTCTTAACGCTTACAGAAAACATGTTAATTACTTAATTACACATTCACTGGAAAATATGCTTTCTTGTGAAATATTTAAATAATGCATGGAATACCAAATAGCTCTCTCGAGAGAGAGAACTGTCAGCTCTGTTGTTGTTAGTTAATAATAATAATGGTCACAATGCAAAGCACTAAAATAAATTTCACTCCATTACAAAAAGATTTCAATCTGACTGACTTAAAATCTGTGAACGTAATTTTGCGATATATTATTAAAGAATACAATAAGTGTTACAAGTTAGCTATAAATTCATATTAAATATCATTTATATGTTAGTTATCTCTTATATATTAATAAATTATTTCACATCAAAAAAGTTAAAATCGTTCATAAGAAATTACGATTTAGAAACATTTATGTCTTAACTATCTTCCTAATTCTCTATTGCAGAATTGTGAAACAAAGCTGAATTAAAATGCCGTGAGGAAAACATTCAAAATAATTTAATAATTATAATAACTTTATTTTACTTTATGTTTATTCTAACAAAAAGGCATGGGGGGCGAGTTAGATTTTTCCAAAAATTAGAAGGTCACAAAAATATGGTGTTAAAATTTCAAGCAATGACAGCTAAACAAAATAATTCGTTTATTTTTCTAAAAGTATACCACAGAAATGCAAGATTCAAAGCAGAGATCATACAGAAATGTGCCGTAGAGGTACTGACGTGAATAAAATTAATTTATTGGCAGATTAATTAAGGTTTATAGATAAATAAATTCTGTTGCTGATAAGTCAAAAATATATCCTTGCAATATAATTAAATCATTTATATACAACAACAAAAAATATTTTCTCAAATGAATATAACATTTTGCATTATAAAGTTTATAAAAATCCAGTAACCTTCAAAATCTTTTAACTTGAAAAAAAATGCAAGGTTAAAAAACTAATTAATTCGATTGTCTTGCTCTTCAACATATGGTGAGTAATAAGACCAATACGCCGAGATAACAATAGGGCAAACATCAGAAAACGTGATTTTGTGGAACTACTCGTAATCATTTATTCTCAAGTTCAGCTTACTTGGCTAGAGTAACCATTCTACAAAAGGAATTAAAAACGTGCCTTCGAGTTTAGTGAACAACCTTAAATCACTTCCGCCATATGATCAATGTGCTTTGATTCTTACGGAAATGGTCCTGATAATAAAATGGTGAATATTATTCAGATTTGTTTTTATTGTTGTTATTTGTAACTATGCTAAATTGCAAAATACTGTTATAAACAATTCGTGAAAATAAACTGTCATAAGAAATAGCATTTTTGAATTGCGGTCAATTCTCCCATTTTCCCAAACAAATCTCATAAAATATCAAATATCAACCGTATCTAGCACCAGAAACTCATATAAAAATTGATGAGAACGTACAATATACCAGCTTTACAATAATACAAGCAATTTATTGCATTTTCCAAGTATAAACATCCGATTTATAAATAAATGAAACACAGAAAAATACATTTTTTCGATAATAACATCAGCTCATATAAAAATGCAGGCGAAATATATATAACTATGGCATATTTCAAATGAATATATACTATACCATTTTACAAACGTAAGAAAAACAAAAATATCATTATCAGTTTTTGGTACATAATATATTTTGTTTACTACAACCAAGTAATGAGAACTGTAACTAAAAACAAACAAAAAAATTTAACAATAAATGCCACTAGATCATGAAGAGGCTTTTCTGTTCTAATGACAGCATGAACAATGTCCCGGAAGATGTTCACGAATCAAAAACACCTACGATTTAAGACTTTTCCATTGTCTTGTAAGACAATTTTTCCCCTTCATTTAATGCACAACGGTTACGATGTGTATCTTTCGGTGATAAAATAAATCATTTTTATAAAAGGGACCATGCCACAAATTATAAAAATAAATATTTTTAATATATGATAAGCTTTGATACAAAAATAACAAATTCAAGTGCTCAATTTATTTTATAATTATTTTTAATTACCAATTCTATAAAGAGATTTTTTTAATACATATTCATATAAGGCGTTATTTATTATTACTATTATCTACAGTTTATTAATTACGCTTTCAGTGCTTCAGTAAATTTGCAAGCGTATTCTTAAAAATTCGTATGGTACTAATTCTGGATATAAATAGATAAAAAGGGGGAAAAGGCTTAATAATGATCATCGCCTTATTGGCAAGTGTAATATTACACAGCAACAAGTTAAAATATGAAGCTAATGAATTCTTACACGTATGCATGAATACGACTGAACACTAAAACAAATAATGGACAGATACTCACGTCTTCTGCGTGAACCAAAACCTAGAAGCTAAACATTCCACCTGCAATTCGTCAGCAACATTCAAAACCGTCTTCTAAACACAAGGTGTCAAGTCACAATTTGGTCAGTTGATGAAGAAATTCCAATGAATCAAATCCAAACAAGTCACAAACTGCATGAAAGGATGACAATAAAAACACAACACACACAGCTAAAAAGTGAAGGCAAGCTAAAATCCAACGGTTATGCAATGGAGAGCATCAACACATAAATCCGTCTGCTTTGAAATAGACCTTAAGACAGCCGACAGTAACAGTGGAAAGACAGGTGTGCCTATATGGCCACTACTGGAAGAAGTAGATTTGGAGTCGAATGCACGAGAGGAAACGTCACCTAACTCCGCCTATTTCAGATTAGGGGCTTTCCTCTAGTTGAGATGAATACGATGTAAAACCGGACGGGTTTTGAAAAGCTGCCTCAACACTTAGGTCAGAGATGTGACGTTCGACTCTGGGAAAGCAGGGAAATCTGACAAGGGCTAAAATAAGATTTTGCGATAAAACCTCAAAGAAACATGCTATTTATGTAACTGCTGATAGCAAAGAATATATTACTCAAAAAATATGTGCCACATGTGTAAATATAAATACATGTTTAGTTATCAAATAATATTTTATAAACCACAGAAAAGAAATCATAAACTCATGTATATAGACTCAGAATTGTATGTAAACTTTGAATAGGAATTCGTCATGAAAGGTACTTCACAGAAAAAGAAAACATTTTAGTCTCTAGGAACAGATAATCTCTAGGAATTGAACATGAATCTTGGGTACGTATATAGAATTGCAATAACATTGCATGCAATACAAACCAGCTTTCGAAAATAATAAGTGAAAATGTCACTATTGAGTGGTTGCTCTAATTATGCATGAATTAATTTGGTAAATTTTTAGGTATAAGAGAAAAGAAGTCTTATTTATAGTGTTTAATATAATAAATAAACATATATATTGCTTAATGTGTCTAATTACTTTACTGAACTAGCAAAATTGTGAAATTCAAAACCTAAATATAAATTCTATGGGAGAGAGGAAAGAAAGCTCAAGACTAAACCTTGAGTATAATTCTAAAATAAGAACAAAGGATACATAAAATATAAACTTAAGCCCCTCAGGTTTATATATTTTATATAAACTGAAGAGGGAAAATGAAAATTTTGAAAATAGTAATACACAATTTATAATACAAGCAAATATTTAAAGTTAGAAAATACTTACAGGATCGAAGTAAAAAGTGCAGAATAATATAATAATACCATAATGGACTTAATACAGGAATATAAAATAAATTTTTCGCTAGGAATAGAAAAAAATATATATAATTCTATAACTTTTCTTTGGATTATTTAAACAAAAGATTAGTCTCTTTGTCTTTATTAACAAAGTAATTGCAATGGATTTACCATGTTTGGTATAGCTTTAAACTAACACAATTTTCTAACAATATTAGTGTAAATGAAGAAAAAATAACACGTCCACAGCTATTGGCATCATAGGAAAGGAATACATATCTGATTTTAATGATAAAACAACCTGCACCTCACTCTCATCTACGGATAAAGTATAAATTAGGATAAAAATAGAATTTGGATTCTGAAATCGTACTATTTCTGAAAACCTTCTTTATACTCGATTCTACTTGTAAAACTTTCATAAATAAATGGTTTTCCAGGAAAAGATGATAAATTCTAGATTTTAATTTGCTAAAGAGATCGTTTGAACCAATAGAAAACGATGAATTTAAAATCGAAAAGACAACTTTTAGAAGTCACGAAGAAAATAATAAAACAAATTAACACATTTCTGCAGCTCAATAAAATTTTAAATTAGAAATAAATGCATACAAAAATTTCCTAGCTAACTTGAAATAAATCAATTTCTTTGAAATTTTCTTTAAGTGAATGCAACACACAGAAATCTTAATGAAAGTTATTATATCAGTCATATATCAATAATAATGAAGTCAAAATGTATTTAAAGAAATTACTAAATATCTCTGGAAATTAAAATAACTACTCTAATTTGTAAATGAAACTGACAGCTACGTAATAATAATATCAATCTTGATTAATATTAATTTTAAAACTCAAAATAATATTTTTTTCTTATAAATTACAAAATTTGCAATTAAAATTGAATATCAATTTTTACTGAAATAAAAAAACAATACATAAATTACCAAGCAGATTACAATAAACACCAACAAATCATCTATTAATAACGTACAAAATACCGCAAATAATAGCGTATTATTTATTCTCATTGCCCAACAAAAAAGTGATGTTCCATAAAACGAGTCCAAAAGAAGTGCTGTTCTGCTCCTCAAAAAAGAAACACCAGAAATATGGAAGGTGAAACGACAGAATGCAGCAATAGAGTCAGAACTTTCTGGAGTGAAGAGATGTGGATATTAAAAATGTATCTTCATGAGTATGCACATTTTTTTTTTCTTTTTTTTGTTCATTACGAGATTTTAAATATTTATCAAACACAATTTATTTTCCAGTCTAAATAAGCAAATTTAAATTTGAAAATTCTAATAAATGTCTCCAGGATCAAGAATTAAGAATCACGGGTACTGATTATTGTACAAAAGTATTTCAACGATATTTTAACGAATATTTTTATATAAGTTTAAAGAACATTTTCATACAGTACATAACTTAAAAAATTAAAACATTGTATCGTTTAATTTTTATTTGAATTACTCTCTGATTATTTTTTTTAATTCTTTCAGATAAATGCTACTTTAGAGCCCTTTATAAAAATTAATATTATATAAATTTTTAAATTCTTCCCTATTTATATATTCTTGTAAAAAATTAACGCAGAACAAGATTTTAAAGATTTAATACATATACTAGTGTTCTTCAAAAACGCAATAAAAGATAGTTATTGCCATTTTCTTTAACAATGAAAATGTTAATAAAGAAAATAAAATCAATTAATGGTTATTTAATTTCATAAATATTAAGAACTATGGTTTGAAAACTAATATCTTCCAAAAAGAGAGAAAAAATAGCTCATAATAAAAAAAGAAAAGTCAAAATCAATCGCCAAAAAAATGATAATTACAAAATGTATTTAAAGTCTTTCTAATATATTACCATAAAAATTTGTGAAAATGATTAATACTTGTTAAAAAATAAAGGTAAAAAAAAAAACCATCAAGATAGCCAAACACTTCAGAATTTCAATGAATATTTCTAAAAACCAATCCAACTTATAAAAAAAGATGTAATCCAAATCAAATTTAGCTTCTAAAACTTAATTAGTGAAAGCTCTTCAAATAATTAACTCTATAGTGAAAGAAAAACCATTTGTTTGCTCTACTACTTAACAAAAAAAAAAATCACTTACTCAGAAATTAGATTATTAAAGACTTCAAGAAAATATTGATCAAGCATTTTGTCGAAATTTAATCAAGCAAAAATCAAGTTACAAATTCCAAGAATTCCAAAATATAAAATCATCATTTTGAAATGCAGAAGCAACAAGAAAAATGTAAGTTTGAGTCGCAGTTTATAATTATTTTATCGTTTGGTTTATTAAATAGAATTAAAAATGAATAAGAACTGTGAAAATGGCAGCTTCTAATAAATGTGCTAATCACTGATTTCTTATATAAAAAATATTTCACCAATGTCAAATATTTTATTTTCAAATTTAATTCGTGGCGAACTTTTTGGTAAAATAATTAATTTGGTAATTATAATTACTTTTAGAGATACTTTCGATATTTTTTTTCATTGTTATCATCGTCCCCCCCCTTAGAAATTTATACTACTGAATAGATTTTCTTCAAATTTTGTTAATGATAATTTATTATCGTCATTTACTTTAATTTACTTATTTTAATTTCCTGATGTAATTACAGAGTTAATTTTTTATACATTAAAGACTATGTTTCGAATGCGCATGCATAGTATTTCCCAGCAAACAACATGATAATGCTCAAGATTTGTTTATTAAACTGGCTTTAAAATAGCGAAAGGAATATTTAAATAAGATTTATTTTACTTTATGGATATCGAAAAATGTTTCTTTAGCTTGAAAATCGTTTTTTAAGTTTTCTGTTACTTAAAAATTGTTTCCAAACTTGATGACTTTGTTTTAATGATCGGTGGAAAAAATTCACTACTGAAAATGGCTGCCTTCATATCCCATGCACATAAGTTGTTACTTATATTGTTTAGGTAAATTTTGTATCATTCTTTAAGAATATTTTATTTCATTAGAAAAAAATTCGCTTTCTGCGGTTTTTAAAAATTGTTTGGGTTAGTATGTAGTTGTTCTAAAAACTAAGTAATATTAAAATCGTTTAATGCAAGAGATTTTTTTTTTAATTTCAAATAAAGACGCAGATGTAAACAAAATAAAGTTAGAGATATTCAAAATATACAGATTCAGTGTATATTTTGAATTGTAATATTCTGATGAGTGCTAATAAAGTATTTTACTTTTCCACGAACAGCTGAATTGTAACGTAATAAATTTGACGTTTATTATAAACTAGCCGGCTTTGGAGACCAGCTGATTCCCAGGAATTAAAGGTCACAAAGATTTTTAAACTTTACATTTTGATAGATATATAACCCATATTATTTTTGAAACTTTTAAGCCGTCTTGCTCATTTTACAATGCATTTTTCTTACTTTCAGTCAACTCCCCTAAAATATGAAAAGAAAAAAAAATGGATAAGATTTGCTATTTTTGGCCTTTTGACACTGTGATCTAATTTCTAATATCTAAAACAAAGAAAAATTTGGCATTATCCTTCATGGTAGAAGTATTTTTAATTTAGATCCTTTACAGATTGTTCCCAGAATTAAGTAAATATTTGTTTTACTTTTCTAAAAGCTGCTTTGTCAATAATGATTTGTGTTAAGGACTGGATAATAATTCGGATTGTACAACAAAACTGGGAAAAGAAGAAAAAAAAACTACAACCTTAATAGGGACTTTTATTAATAACATTAGTGTTCTTCTTGAATTCTTACGTTATTCTTTTAATATTATTACAGAATTCTTACGATTCTTGTTGGAAACTATGCTTAAAATATTTTTTTAAAAAAATTGATTAAATATTGAAAAAAAAAATGTCTATACGCAAAAAAAATAACTGGTATTGTTGAAAGGACAACTTTTTAGTGGTACTTTTTTTTAGTTCTATCAGTGCAATGATGATATTACTAAAAACAACACAATTATCATTAACGATCAATCTAAACTTTGTTAATCTAAATAATATAAAACTTTGCTTGAGAAAGTTTATGTTAAAGAAGCGGAAAAGAAAGTTGTAAATCAGTTCTATAACCAACATGCCTGACTAACTGAAATGCTAACTGAAATTTAGAATTATAGCCTAATTAAAAAGATTATAAAATTCATTTTTGTAAAAGAATTCATTACGCTAATTTACTGAATCATATAATTATACAAAATATCATGGATCACGATCAGTTTTAATGAAAACAACAATAATAACGAAATGCAAAAGAATTTCACTGAAAATATTTTCAGTTTTAGAAGCAGTTTCGTGGCAGACACAAATTGTATTTAAAAGGAACAGAAATCGATGAAAAGAATTTTTTTCTGAAAACCAGTCTGCTCATTTATCATTACCTTAACGGAAAATAGCACAATATTTGAAATATTGAATTCACTGCTGAATAATTTATCAACCGCAACTACAATTCCATTTTATAGATTTTTAGAAACTTGAAGGTTCGCGCGGGCAAAAGAGAACGCTGTTATACACACATGTGCGTAACTTTTAAAAGTTTTAGTAAATTCAGAGAAATTATCCGCAGTTCTGCTTAAAGATTTAATAAAATGGATTGAGTGACAATGAATCTCATCTTTAGCAGCCATTAGAATTTCTAATTATTGCTCGGTGCAGCGGAATATTATCGAATTATCACGCACTGCCGTGTCATTTAATTTGAGGTCTTTAATCGGGTACTCATAGTTTTGTGGTTGGAAATCCTTAACTGACAACAAGGAGTCATGCAAAACTACATATAATTAAATAAATGGAAAATCTATTTGAATTGTGATAATTGATACTGATCCAGTTAACTTTACTTAAAAGCCGCTTTTAAAGATAAAATTATTCAACTTAGTTTACAAGATCAGTTGCATTTGATAAAAAGTAAATTACCAATGTATACTCAGGTCAAATGTCAAACGATAGAAAATCGAAATTTTTCTAAGGTTCAAAATTACATATTTATCGATTTTCATATAAAATATATTTTATGGATACTGGCAATGGATCAAAATCCCCATGTAAAATCATAAAATTAATCTTGATGCATGATAATCAGAAAAAATGCAAAAAACAGCATCGCTGATATCAAATGAATTTAACAAAATAATTATAATTTTTTTTCCCAAAAACTGTACCGACAATCTTCATAAATACAGAAGCTCGCAATGCTAATTTGAGTTGACAAAATATTAGGTGCTGGCATGTAATTTGATCATTTTTTTCACTTTAAAATGTCATTTATTGAGAAAAATTGGTACAATAAATATCAATCAAAATATTTTTCATCATTTTCTATAACTTTTTTACATTTTCGTCCAATAAATCTTGCAACTAATTGTTTGTTTGTTTTTTTCTTTTGTCCCCCAGGACGTACTTTGTCACTGACAGTGAAATCACCACTCTTAAATCGTTGAAACCAAAAAATTGGGATATGACGGAGCAACCTCACCATGTTTCTAAAAGTGTCTGATGGGCTTCGGCAGCAGATTTCTTCTAACAAAACAAAAAAAAGCAATGAATGCCAAAAATGCAATTTGGAGCGTTCCATGATTGGGGTCTTTGTACACAAAATAATTCAATAATACTATATGGATGACTTTCAAAATGATAGCAATAAAGTAATAGTAAATCGTTAAAACTCAGAACCATTCTCGTTTATAAAAATACTTCGCAAGGTTACCAATGCATGTTGCTGATTAAAATACCTGCAAGCACCTAATAGTTAAAATGACTAAATATTGAACCATTTTTTCTCCATTTATGAACATTTCACATGAATTAGAAGTAGAAAAGCTATCTGATATTAAGCAAATGTTTTGGCAACAATTACATTCATAATCTTAAGCATGAACTTTTATGCGAATTCTGTGATAAATAAGAAAAGAAAGAAACGAATCTAATGATTCTTTTGAAATAATTTTGGAAGGAAATATGTAACTAAAAAGGAAATTATTATCTAGAAACAGTTTCTGATACCAAACTAAAACCACTACTCCAAAATATCCCCCCTCCCTTCAAAAAAAAAAAAAAAAGATCGGGCACAATGCTTCATTTGAATCGACTTAATTCACCAATATATCAAATAAATGCACACTCCACCCCACCCCCGTAATGAATAGCATTCAAGAAAAGTGCGTGTGACCAAAAGTTTCTCCAAGCATCTTAAGAATTACGCTATCTTATTACAACTTATAAGAATTTTGCCAGTCCTAGAGGAATAAAAGCGAAAGAAACTAAAAACCAATGGATTTTCCCTCCCTCTCTTCGGTGGCTGTTTAATTGGATATTTCGCGATACTTCCTTTGGTATCAGGTTACCCGGGGGAGAAATGCTTACCATGACATAAATTCTCGCGAACAAGCAGGGGTAAAATGGAATAATAAGGCAAGAAATAAAAGCAACCCGGTGAGAGTATATTTCCACGGAGACATCATGAAAATAGAAATTCATACTTATTAGAAAGAAAGAAAGAATAAGAAAGATGGTTTACATTCATTCGGGCGGAATTTCGAACTTCAGACACGATCGATCATAATCCTTCCCGCCAACAAAAATAGAATAAAATAAATAATTTATTGATGCAGGGTCCACAGTAAAACCTAAATATCATACGAAAGAATTTCTGAATTTCGTAGAATAATCGTTCTCGTTTTTCATTTCAGCGCCATCTTGCAATCCATACATAATCCCCCTCCCCTCATGAAATAATACCAAAAAAAAAAAAAAAATCCATAAATACCTGTTAGTTTCAGTGAACTTTTCTCTTCTCTCAAATATTTTATTTGAAAAGTAGACATTTTTGATTCAGTAATTTTAAAATCCCATTCAATGTAAAAGAAACGAGTAATGCAGTCCAGAAAAACTAAATAATAGCAGTCTGTAGTTTTAATAAATAGATGATTTTAAATTCTTTTTTAAATATATAAGATTACCACTTTAAACACGAGCAATATAGGTTTTTAAAGGGGATAAAAGTTAAGCTCTATATTATAATTAGTTAATAAATGAATGCATTAATCTTTGAAAGTGAAAAAGTAACTTAAGTTTCATTTGTGCAAACTGAAAAACCTACAACTAAAACAATGAGAGTTAAAAAAAAATTATGAATTTTCATTGTTACTGCATATAAATAATGCAGCAAAGAAACTGAAACTGAATGGACAAATTTCAGTTTGAAGGGAAAAGAGATTTGTAATAGGGAATCGTTGCGCAGATGTTTATCATGTTGTGACAAACCCATAATAATTTTAAAATTCTAAAAATAAGTTAAAAATCAGATACGTTATTTTAATCCATATGATCATTTTATAAACCTTAAATATCTGATTAAATGGCGACCATTCAAACTTTAGAATATTTATCTTCGCAAGTTAATCATTTCTGAGATAAAAAAAAAATTAATTTTTGTATTCTCATTGATTTTAAAGATAATAAAACTTTTGAGCAAATTTATTTGGTATTAAAAGGTCGCAATTTCTAAATGTAATTGAAAACTTACTCAAACTGAGGATAGTTGACTAAATGTCCAATTCTCTATTTGACGGATGCCTCGAAAATTTTTTAATTAATTTTTTAAAAAAACAGTAAAGATGTGCCATATTTGCAGCGTCTATAGTATAGCTCCGTATGTACACATATTTCTGTCCACACAAATTTTGCTCACTTCACTGTAGGTTTTCAAGCAATAATAATATTTGGAAATACAATATAAGGTGCATAACTTAAAAATTAGGATGGGGAAAAAAACTATTCTACAGTACCAACCAATCACAAAACTAGTTTGCAAATTCCATGAATATCTTACTGAGTCAGAAATGCAGAATCAAATATGGAATTTTGTAATTCAGAATTCTAACACTATCATAAGTTCAATTCTTAATAAAAAATACAAAAAGCTGAAATGACAATTTCCTAACTTCCTAATATGACACAGCTTTCAAATGTTGATGACATAGGCAAAAACAACATTAAAGATGTGGCACATCCTATACTTACACCAAACCTAAATCTGATTGCATGACATTACCAGATGACGAATTTCAAATATTTAGATCTCAACTACGCAAATGGCTCAAGAATGTATCCAGAACATCAGTTCGCAAATATTCAATAGCACGCAATGGAGAAATGTTACAGAATCGACAGGAAAACAACACTTTAAAGAAATGGCGAGGGGGGAATCAAATTTCAAAGTATCTAAGTGATTAAGGAATTTAGAACAAATGAGGAGAATCAAATGAGTTGCAGACAAATATGAAATTAAGAATGGCTTTCCCAAAAGAAACTTGGTCATTTTGTTTTAAAATACAGTTAATTTTTTATACTTAAATCTAACTCACGAAATAATATGCTCGTATAAATGAGGAATGTTTCAGAAAAATTTGTAAGGATTTCGTCAATTTCATACCTTTTTACTTGAAAAAAAAATATGTGTCATCTCTATTTAGAACATTTATTTTATAATTATCCATCAAGCCATGATCCTTGAACATGAACTAAAAAGAAAAGAGAATAAAGAAAGATCCAGAAAAACGGCTTTTCATGTTTAGGCGATTAATTGCAGACGACTTCAGTCATTATCAAGTAAATAAAGTTATTCCAATTCGTCTCATTCAGAATATTTTCATTGCATGCAGCAGATGTTGGGAAGGAAGAAATAACAGAACAGGATGAAACAAATAAAGTACTGGATTAGAATAAAGAACAATTCGTGATAAAAATATATATATATATATATATATAGGGCTATTTCGAGTCCCATACTACTTGCAAACTGGTTTATGGACTACGTCAATATTTCAAAACAGGAGGCAATGCCCATATGCTATGATCAATAACAATCCATGTTGCCAGTATATCTAGTAATGCAATAACACGAACGCAACAGGAAATAGTTTCACTTCATGAAACAGCAAACAAAAATCCCAAAAGGGTTCTGCTAAATTTAAAAAATAATAATTTAACACAGCTATATAATTTTTAAAACAGATATTACATTTTATTTGAAACAATGTTAACTGGTATTTAAAATGTAATTCTATTCAAAAGTCAATCAATTACTTTTTATTAAATTGGGATCATATTTTAATATGAAATTATGATACTAAAAGCAGCTTTTCCAATATCGTCTGCTTAAAATGTCACTGTCTGTAGCTTGCATTATTGCCATATTAATATTGACTTGCATTCTCTTTCATGAATTATTAATACATGTTCTATATTTCTCTTACATGCTATTTTTTCTTTTAATTAATCAACTGTAAGCGAATAAAACTGGTTGAAAAAAAAAAGAAAGAAAGAAAACAGGGTATATATTTTAAGCAGAAGTCGAACTAAGCCTCTTGCAGGATGTTAGTTTTGAAACTATTCCACATTTTGAATTCGAAAAATTATTCCACATTTTCGATACGGCTATTATTCGAAATACCAAATTGAATGAAGAAATCTATCAGTTTTACATATTGAAATTTGGTGACAACTGTATCACCTTATAAACACTGAAAACAAAAGATCACCATTAAACCATTAATAATGATTGAAATGAAAGCTTCGTACGAAAATGCTTTGAATACTTTGTCGGGATTGATAAAATGTATTACGCATTTTGTTGCATTTGTTTACGTATAAATATAACGACATCAATACAAATGATAAAGAGGAATGCGTATATATACCGAAATATGCAGTTAAAATAAAAACCAAGAAATAAATGTAGGGAACGTAATTTTCGTAAATAATACAATGAGCACAAACATATTAGGAAATATTATTATGAAATTATTTTAAAACTAACAAGAGACTACATAAATAGGGAAAGAAATGCACTATTTTAAAATATAAAGGTTGATAAGCGATCGTTAGCATATGAAGATTTGGTACAGATTTTATGAGTTCAAATCAACTCTTTACTTATAAAATAAGTATTTTGCTTCGAATGTGATTTTTTTTTTTTTTTCATTTGGATTTTAGTTATGTTATATTTTCTTTTAAGGTTAGTTGGCATATTTGTGTCTTTAATTTTTTTATTATTATTTTCTGCATATGCTGTTTTTTAATCAATGATTAATAAATAATTCTTTATTGATAAATAATTTTATGGCATTATACTTAAACTCCAGAAGTATGAATTGCTTGGGAGTCACTAGAACACGACCTCAATATAAATTATATTACATAGAGCATGCCAGAATTAAAAAAAAGATAGAATATTAACCATTTCTCTGCAATGCTTTCATAAATATATCAACTTCTGGGATACGTCATAACAAAAATGAGAGACAAAAAAAGAAAGATCAATTTACGCCAATGCCATTAGAATACAAACACTGTAACCAAAGAATATAGCAGAGGCATCGTAAAATGCGCATAAATAGATGCACTTAGCTAGTGACGCAAAGACAAAGCTCATCGCTTTAAATAAAAATAATAACAAAAAGAAAAATCATGAACGAAGAAAACGACATTTTGTAATTCGAGAGTCGGCCCCCGCACTCTCCGAACATCTCAACTCCCATTGGATAGAAATAAAAATAGAAAAAAAAAAAAAATAAGAATGAGATTAAAAAACAGGAAATAGCGTCACGGGTAAGAAGAGGGGGGGAAAGGTACACTCGGACTTACGTGAGAGACGACCAAGGTAAATATGAATTGAGGCGACGAAAAGATTGTGGTATAATAATGGTGTGTCATTTACCGTTGCCACACTGATTATTAGTTTCAGCAACTTCGTCGAAGATGTTGCCACTATCTTTTAATAAGACATTATCTTTATAAAATAACACTTTGAATTATCACATCAGAAAAAGGTTTAAAATTCCATTATATTTAGACAAAAATAAATCGTTAAAAAATGTCTGATAGAAAAGTGCATTTTGTCAATTAATTGTAAAAATGTCGAAACAAAGAACAATGGGTACTTTAATAGAAATGAAGTTGCAGGTTTACAAGTTTCTTAATATTTAAATTAAAATATATATATATATATATATAATTGTTTTTAGCATTTGAAATATCACCATAGCAACAAACAATATTAAAAACCCTGACATTAGGTGAAAGATTTCCTTGCAAATTTTCATTTTTTTTTTTTTTTTAATATTTTTTAATTTTGAAGCTTCGGGAAATAATGGTAAACGACCTTTATTGCTTTTTCTCATGTACGCCTCATTTCAATTTAGTATCTTAGAATTCACGTAAAAGTATGAAATAATGGCCCAGTGTTCATTGAAATAGATCATTTTTAAATTAAAAACTCACATTAATATACAGGGTGAGTAAAAATGATGGACCCGATTTTAAAAAATCATATTTTCGAAAATACTGCACATATTACAATAAGTGATACATGAATTTAAAGAGAAATATACCAAGGTTTTTTTTTTTTTTTAGTTACAAATATCCTATGTATCACCCTCTTGTTACACAACACGTGTTTATAGCATTTCATTCCAAACATTTTGTAACATCACTCTGTCAATAGCTCTGAATGCTGTTCAAATGCGTTCTTTAAGTGTTTTCGGCATTGTGGTAAATAAACAATGTCTTGTTTTAATGATTTCTTTTTGTGGGCCATGTCAAAGATAACAAACAAAACAAAATGTTTGGATTGGTTTTGGTTTGATTTGGTTTGGGGTTTTTTTTTTTTTTTTTTTTTTTTGGCGCAAAAGCCATTTTTGACCATGCTGCGCCAAGCAAATGGTAAGAAGACAGGGCAGGCAGTAAAAGCCCACATATTAAAATTTAAATCAAAAGGTATCCAAATACACATGCAGAAAATAAATGTGCAAGCATGGTAATAGTTCTATATGAAACACTAATTCGATAAAAACGCTACAATAGAACGATGTAAAAAAATCAAGCATTAGCAGTAGTTAAAAAGCACTAGATACAAATATAAAAACCAATAGTTTTTAAAAATTTAAAAATGTTTGGGTGCAATTTCTCTCCCACCAGGTCTTATAAAGTTAATGACGAAGACTTAAAAAAAGTGTAGGAAGGAATTAAAAGATGGGCATTCAATTAAAATGTTATTTATTGTAAAATCTACACCACACGTGAGAAACTTTGGCGCCGTCTCGCCAAAAATGAGGTGACTGTGCGTGTAACGAGTATGTCCTATACGGAGACGAGTCAATTTGACATCAACCTCACAAAATGTTTAGAATGAACTGGATTACAGATTGGACGCATGCCCTGTAACAAGAGGGCCACACATCAAACATTCGTACATTTCTCTTTAAATGCATGTATTACTTATTGTAATATGTGCAGTAGTTTCGGAAATGTGATTTTTTAAAATTGGGCCCATCATTTGTACTCACTCTGTATAAAATATAGATTCAAAATTCTTAACACAATTATAAAGATTCTAAACAATATCTACAAATTCATAACCTATAATTCAAAATATTTAATGGCTGGTATAAACAAAAACATTAATTATATGAAAAAACTTCATCTCCTCTCCCTACGCAAAACCATGAATCTGCATCACAAGACAGCGTCATACTTGCACGTAACATCAAAAATACTGTATAAACGCATGTCAAACACTGAATAAGTAGCTTATTGCAAATACCAGATGCCAAAATAAGATAGTATGTTATAAATCCATTTATTTATGACAATAATGTCAGCTGATAATAACTTTAAAGCTCAAATAATCAATCAAATTTCGACAGGTGCTAAAACTAGGGATTAAACATTTGAAAAGAAATAATTTTTGAAATGCAAACATCGTGAAGAAATGAGAAGATCTATGATAAGACGAAGAATTATGCATTTGAAGATAAATTGTTTTAGGTTTGTTGATACCAGCTTCCTCATACATCGATTTCATTCCAACACTTGCAAAAAAAGAAGAAGAAAAAATTCACTATTTAAGTAACAATAAATCTTTATAACGAAAGTAGTTAGTCAAGTTTACCCATACTAATACTCAAAAATGAAAACATTTTAATTAATCGTTTTTTTAAGTTTAAGACTTTCATAAATTTAACCAGAACATTCTAATTACAAACAATAGAAACTCAAACTGGATCAATAAATCGAAAAGAAAAACGTATAGTCTAATTCAAAATATTTGTTCGATTTATACCATTGATATTAAAGATAACAGGAGCTTACATATCTAAATTTTAATATTACTCATTAAAATAGGATGCTGCTTTACTTTAGAAAATATCAGAAACTAGAGATTACTTCAGAAACTAATCTTAACAAATAAAATCAATAAATTAAGCGAATCATTTAATAATAAGTTATAAAAAGAAAGAACAAATCTCAGAATTTTTTTTAAAATTGAATTAGCAAGTCACTACCATTGAATCAGAGATCGCCTATTTTGCATAATCTTTTGAACTGACTCATTCATCTATGAAGAATATTGTAAAATAAAACAAAGGAAAAATCTCTCAGTATATTCAAAACAAATAATTAATATCCATATATAATAATGATTGATAATTCAAGATACACAAGAAATTGTGTGATATATCGCAAAACATAAATACGACAATAAATGCCGCGTACTATTGACCACATTTCATAATTTTCTTGAGAAATAAAAAAAGAAAGAAAAATTGTTAATTGTTTTATCATCAATTGGAAATCGGTTTTTATTTATTTTGACTTAACATACTATGTAAGCATTAGGGAATGTAAATGTTTTTAATTACTGTGTTTTACAATTTAATGCTAGTTTGACCTAAATGCTTTGAATGAGCGAATTTTCTTAGCATTTCACAATCGTCTTGACCATACACTACAAGAAAAGAAGCTAAATCTATGATCTACATAATTATGAAATTCGCAGATAGGCGTGTTATGCGTCATTAACGTTACAAGGCTACAAGAACATTGCAGATTAAATATCTATCTCAAACTAAAATATTTTTCCCCTCCCCGAAGCAAAAGATGGAAATTAAATAATGTATGCGACATTTCACTGAAATTCAGCATTAAGGTGGGTTTACACTCGGCCAGTTATAAGACGGCCAGTAGGCAGCGCATGCGCAAAGGGACTGATTTATGTGTGACACAATTTCATAAAATAGATTCAGGCATTCCATGCTTGGCTATAAATTGTTGTTTTGGCGCCCTTGAATTTTTCTTTTTCACTGCGTATCGTTTTAAAATAATGGATATTTACACAAAGAAACACGGCAAAAAAAAAAAAAAAAAAAAAAAAAAAAATTAAAAAAAATTTAAAAAAAAAAAAGGTCAACATACCTAAATTTGGAAAACTATAGAAAAGAATGGCAAATAAAATGAAAAACAGCCTCGCCAGAAAGAACAAAGAGAAAAAAAATGTCTAAATTAATCAATGATAAATAATCAATTTTTTTCACGCAAAAAAAACGGCCAACTTCTACAAACGCATGCGCAGTAAGAAAAAAATACAATACAGAGGCACGTTGTTGCCCCGTCGGGACAATTACCTGCCATGAATCGAATAGCGCCTTTCTACGCATGCGTTGCCTACTGGCCGTCTTATAACTGGCCGAGTGAAAACACGGCATTATTCTCGACGAACATATGCTAGCGGCTAGTTACATATATAGCAAAAACTCCTACAGGTAAGAATTTTGTCTTATCAATTAAACGATGCGCAATGCTTTGGAAATGAGTTCCACATAAGAATCAGCAGCGAAACATGTTTAAGTATTCTACGATTTTTTATTTATTTATTTATTTGTATGCGTCAGTTACACGAAGTACGTGTTTTGAGACATCAAAACGCAATTAAAAAAGTTCAGAAAAACATCTTCAGTTTGTTTTACAAGGTCACAAGGTAAATATCCTAAAAACTGATTTATATTAACATTAATTATGGAATAAGAAAATTATCCTAAAGTTAATATTTCTATAATAATTTTAATAATAAATTTAATTGCAATGATATAATTAACGATAGCTTAATTAAAGGTAACAATATTATTCTTAAAGATGAAAAAAAATCGATGATCGATGAAATAGTGTTAAAAAGGTTAAAAAAAATTTATTCAAGACAAATATATCCCTGTGCAATTCTAAATATGTAATTTCTCTAAACTGAGATTTTTTCTCGGAATCTTCAAGTTCGATATTTAGAGATTCGACGGCGTTTCATTTTTATCCAACATTTTTTTTTTTTTTTTTTTCCCCTTCTTTTTCTTTTAAACATTTTTTTTTTTTTTTTTGTCGTCGTTGTTGCAAACAAAAATACTAACTACACACATAAACGATATGCACATTTCAATAAATTTCAACCCTACTTTTATTTATATACTAGCCGCCTTTGGCGACCAGCCGGTTCGCCAATCTTAATGTTCGTTAAAATTTTAATAATTAAATATTTTATGCAATTTCTACTTTAATAGCTTCTTCATCAAAATATTTTAAAACTTCAAATTTTGATTATCATATAATTCATTCATAATATTATAAAGGCCTTCAGTCATAACGTAATATGTATCTCTCTCATTTTCTGTTAGCACCCGTAGAATTTATGCTTTAAATTAAAGTGGAAAGAATTTATCTTCAATTAATATAATAATATTTTTTACTGAAACAAAGCATTTCTTTTAATAATATGATTACTGAAAATAGAGTCACTCAGCGTTTAAACTTTATGGGCACTAAAGAATATCTTTTTTAATTTATGTAATATCTCAAGAGTTGGTCAACAAAATTTTCTTAGATTCATTATGAGCAGATCGATTCATTAACAATGTTTAAATTTAAAAGAATCAAACACTAAGAAAATAAAACGAATCGTTTAAAATAAACGGTTGAAAACAGGTTTTAAAAAAACTACTTAAAAAACGATGTACTTAAAACTATAAGCATATACAAAAAATATATAACTAACATAAATACAATTTACTTACAAAAGCATGCAACTAACCCAAAAATAATTTAAATCATCCATTGATAACGTTGTCATGGCAACAATCAGAACAGAATGCGCATGCGTGAATTTTCTTCGCCGGTTACGTAACGCAAATACGTGATTTTTTCTACGCCAGTTGGGATAACGCTATGCGGATTAGAAATTTTTAATTTCCTTTATTCTGTTTTATTTTAATTCAAAAGTACTTCAGAATGAATCTGAAAGATTGATTCATTAACAACGTTTAATTTTAAATGCATCAAACATTAAGAAAATAAACAGAACCGATTGAAATAATCCGCCGAAAAATGTTAACCCTAGCCTCATTACTGTTGGGAGAAAAAAAACTGAAGACTTTCTCGTTTGGCGCTGGGGATAATGGAAGATTTTTTTGGCGGAAAAGTTGACGGTGGGGAAAATGGAAGATTTTTTTGGCGGGAAAGTTAGTTTTTAATTAATAATTAAAATTCTAATTAAAAATTCGAAAAAAGAAACCCCAGGTGCACATTCCCAACCTCCAAGGTATACATGTACCAAATTTGGTAGCTGTATGTCAAACGGTCTGGCCTGTAGAGCGCCAACACACACACACACACACATTGAGCTTTATTATAAGTATAGATTTATTTTTGAAAATATGGAATGTTACAAATATCGTGTTGCATTCGAAGAAAACAAAACGAAGTGTATTCAGAAATTTAACAGAAATTAATGCATACAATATGGTAACTTTTTACGTTAACTTATTTTTAACGTTAGATTATCCTTAAAGTTTTAGATTTAAATAAATATATATATATATATAATTACATATTACATTTTCAGATTTCTTTCAAAAACCCATCTACCAAACGGATACGCTATCTTTTTTATCAAAGGTTTCTGATAAAGATTTTGGTCATATGAAAGCCGTTACATCCAAACTTCTTTTTAAACTAAAATCTATATCTTTCTAGATTGTTACAGTTGGACATGTTATAAATTGTTTGAAACCTTTAAAGTACTTTTTTCCTACAGAAGTATACACTTAATTTTTTTAAAAAACTCATTTAAAATGAAAAATTCCCAAATGTTTTCAAGTATCAAATAGATGCATCATCAAAAAAGAAAAGAAAAGAAGAGAGAGAGAGAGAAAAGAAACAGTTTGATTCACAAACGTATACATAAAAAAAATCGTCCGAAAGAAAACTAAGACTTCCGCAAAAGTTTTGATAAATTAAAACTAAGACACGAAAGACGCAAAGCTAGGATTATAAAAAAAAAAAAAAAAAATCAAACACACATTGTAATTGAAACTGATGGGAGTATTTGAAACGTCGCTTTTCATCTAGAAATTATATATCTTCCAAGTTATTTTCCGCGGTTTTTACATTTTATTCTTTCGAGCATTATTTGCTTTTGCTTTTCTTCTACGAAAATCTCTTTTAACACCCTCTATTCACGATTTAAAATTACTTTATTAAATAAAAAAAAACATAAAATGGTGCGTGTATAGGAATGTAAAAGTAAAGGCTTCCGTCCTCGAATTATTACAATTTTCAAGAAAAGCATTGTTGTTCAGTTATTTTAGGATCAACCAAATTTCGGATATCCAGAATATCTAACTAAAAGATCAGATAATAAGAGTCCAATTTTAAAATCAAACTATTATTAAACCGGTTCGCCAGTATTACGGATCGCTAAAATTTTCAATTAAATATTTTATGTCGCTTGATCTCTTAACAATTTTTTCAGTCATACTATTATGTAGGCCTTAAACAATTATGTTCATTGTGCCATTTATCTCTCTCTCTTTAATTTTCTGTCAGCGCCCATAAAATTTCCAACTTTAAATTAGAGTGGAAATGTTAAACAGCAATTAATATAAGAACATTTTTTACAGAAACCAACCATAGATTTTTTTTTTTTTTTAATATGAAAATTGAAAGTAAAGTCGGCCGGCATTGAAGTTGTGTGTGCACTGCAGAATAATTTTCGTAATTTATAATATCTAAAAGAATAATTGATCAAAAATTTCTCTGATTCATCGTAAAATTCAGTTTTAGATTTACTTTCAAAATATTTTAATGATGTAAATAAAAATATTTTATTTTATTTCAGTCAATAAATGTACTTATGAAAAAATTATGAAGCTTAAATTTTACACTGTCCTTTTGACCTAAGGAATAATATTTTGAGAAATACTCTTGACACTTCAACTTTTAAATGAATAAATAAACGTTTCTATCATTGCGATCAAATCTGATCGATTTATGAAGTTTTTATAAATCCATTTTAGAACAATCAACATTTTTATAATCATCGGCCAATCACTGTCAAGGCCGCTGATTGTGATATCATCTTTGAGACGGTCGATGAAGTGGTCTAAAATGGCCAGCTTTTATAGAAGAGTGATATTCAAATTTCATAAATTAGTCAGTTTTAGTGATTTATTTAGTTGTTTGGTTATTATTATTTAAAATATTTGTATCTCAAGAATATTTTGTTAAATATGATTCAAAGGGTAGAGGACCTACATAAAAATTTAAAATTTGTAATTCATCAGAGCATTTATTGACTCAAGTTAGATAAAATATAATTATTTAGTTAATTTAGACCATTTGGTTAGTAGATATACACCCTAAATTGGCTGTTGGGCGCTGATAAGAATGATTATCCTACATATATTAAACCATGTTTATCTTAAATTAAACTGTTTTATTGAATTAATAATATAGATATTGTAAATGGTCATAGAAAACTTTTCCTCCATTTACTTTTTAGAAAATATCATATTTCAAATTTTTTTTCACTTCATACAGACACGTACTGAAAATGACACTTTTATATATTTAATTTGCATTAATAGTTGATTTATTTTTTAAATTTCAACTTCTGTCAATGTGATGGCAATACGTTGATAAGAGCTAATTTTTCCCCCATTGACGTGCTCGAGCAGATTAAATTTTATTTTTATTTTGTGCGAAATATATTGTTGAAAAATATGATTAAAATATTTCTTTAAAAATCCGTTAAAAATCAAAACTTAATTTATAGGTTAAAGCCTTGGTATCATTAAAAAGATAATTTTTTTTATCTTTAACTTGATGCAAAAATCAATTTCATGCTATAATATTTTCGAAAGATATAGCGGAAAAACGCTGAAATTTCGCCTAATATTTAATTAATTAAAATTCTAGTTAAAAATTCGAAAAAATCGCTCCGAGATGTATATTCCCGGCCTCCAAGGTGTACACATGCCAAATTTGGTAGCTGTAAGTAGAACGGTTTGGCCTGTAGAGCGCCAACACACACACACACACACACACACACACACACACACACACACACACACACACACATTGAGCTTTATTATAAGTATATATAGACAGATAATGATTATTTAAAAATCGCCAGGAAAATTATTCAACATTACACTAAAATATTACGGGATTCCAGTGGTGTTTTCTTAAGGAAGAGATGAATTATTAATGCGTCACTAGAATAATAACAATCATCTTTTGTGTAAAAAAAGGTGATCTCAATAATAAAATTAAGAAAAAATCTGTTTGCCTTATTTTTCAAAAACACAATTGAAGCAATGAATTTATAATCTAGTTTAATCTTAATATATATAAATTACGTGTCACGTTGTTTGTCCGCGATGGACTCCTAAACTACTTAACCGATTTTAATCAAATTTGCACACCGTGTGCAGTTTGATCTAACTTAAAAGATAGGATAGCCCTTTTTTGAATTTTTAATTAGAATTTTAATTATTAATTAAAAACTAACTTTCCCGCCAAAAAATTCTTTTCATTTTTCCCACCGCCAAATGAGTACGGCTTCGGGTTTTTTTCCAACAGTCATGGCTGATTCTTAGGCTGATTATTTGAAATGATTCTATTTATTTTCTTAATGTTTGATGCATTTAAAATTAAACATTGTTAATTAATCGATCTTTCAGATTCATTCTTAAGTACTTTTGAATTAAAATAAATCAGAATAAAGGAAATTAAAAATTTCTAATTTGCATAGCGCTACCCCAACTGGCGTAGAAAAACTCAAGCATTTGCGTTACCGTAACTGGCGTTGAAAATTCACTCATGCGCATTGTGTTCTGATTGTTGACATGACAACCATTATTAACGGATGATTTAAATTATTTTTAGGTTAGTTGCATGTTTTTGTAATTAAATTGTATTTATGTTAGTCATATATTTTTTGTATACGCTTATAGTTTTAAGTACATCGTTTTTTTTAGTTTTTTTTAACCTATTTTCAACCGATTATTTTAAACGATTCGTTTTATTTTCTTAGTGTTTGATGCATTTAAAATTAAACATTGTTCATTAATCGTTCTGGTCGTAATGAATCTGAGAATATTTTGTTGACAAATTCTTGAAATATTACATAAATTAGGAAAGATATTCTTTAGTGCCCATAAAGTTTAAACGCTCAGTGACTGTTTTCAGTAATCATATTACAAAAAAATACTTTGTTTCAGTAAAAAATATTATATTAATTGCAGATTAATCCTTTCCACTTTAATTTATAGTATAAATTCTACGGGAACTAACAGGAAATTAGAGAGATACAGATTACGTTATGACTGAAGGCCTTTATAATATTATGAGTGAATTATAGGACTATCAAAATTTGAAGTTTTAAAATATTTTGATGAAGAAGCTATTAAAGTAGGAATTGCATAAAATATTTAATTATTAAAATTTTAACGAACATTAAGATTAGCGAACCGGCTGGTCGCCAAAGGCGGCTAGTTTACTGTAAATGTATATATTACTCTATTTACTAAAAAAATTAAACCTTTATTTAGAGTAGTTGTATGATTATATGTAAAAATCACAACAATACATTTAAAATATTTTTTTTAAACTAGTCAACACCAGTCATTAAACTTAAAATTTTAAATAAATGAATTAATAATCAGAATGGATTAAAATCAAATAAACATTTTTTAAGAAAATAAATTAAAAGTAATATTTTCTGAGTCAAAACTATTAAAAGATACATTGTATTTAGAGCGCGCGAATGCGGCTACATTTAAAACACCAATGAACTTAACCAAATTAGAAATAAATATTAAGTTTAAAAGTGATAAAGAATTAGATGAAATAAAAAGAAGGGGAAAATGGAAATGACGAATCCGGCCTGAAGACTTTTTCAAGGGTCGCCCTCAGGCAGGGATTCAAACTATGCATTTTTTTCTGTGAGGGGTCTCACTTTCGTCCAAGTATTGACTCCTCGTGACCCGAAAATCAAAATCCCAAGAAGCTGAGATTTTGAAGAGAAGAATTAAAAACAAATAAATCAAAAACAAAAATTACACAATAATAATAATAAGCAAAATTATTATTTCAAAATTCAAATCTAAGCAAGACCACAGCAAAATTGAAGTAATAAAATATTCAATTTTGCTGCTGAAGAAAGATTCAATAAGATAAGATTCAATTTTACAGTGGTCTTGCTCGGATTTGAATTTTGAAATAATAATTTTGCTTATTATGATTGTGTAATTCTTGTTTTTGATTTATTTGTTTTTAATTCTTCTCTTTAAAAACCTCAATTTTATGGTATTTTCTGGTCACGAGGGGTTAATACTTGGACAAAAGTCAGAACCCCAAACAGAAAAAATACCTAGTTTGAATCCCTGCCTGAGGGTGACCCTTGAAAAAGTCTTCAAGCCGGATTCATCATTTCCATTTTTTTTCCCCCTTCTTTTTATTCCATCTAATTCTTTATCACTTTTAAACTTAATATTTATTTCTAATTTGGTTTGAATTAATAATCATTCTTTTACAAAATCGCTAACTTATTAAATTTCAATTTGACAAGTAATCAAGTATTACTAGATTTCAAAAACAGGTTATGCATCAAAACATCATCATCATAGGTTCGCAACAGAAATCAGTGCCGAAACTGATCAACAATTACGCAGAGGAAATTCGCCATAAATCGTGTCATTCGGCCTCATCACCGGACACTCGACAACGTTCCGAGGCAGAATCTTGTTATAGATTTTAGAAGTAATTAAAGCAAGTCCATTAGTGATTGTAGATACTTTGACAGCGATTTTCACTGTCAGTGGCCGAGGGCATTCATTTCAGGGGGTAACAATCTAATGCATCGAGACGGGCCGAAATTGATTTCGAAATGCATTGGTAAATATTGTGCACATCTTTTCCCACCTCCTCCTCCCCTACCGAACAAATATAATTGGCCAAAATTGCAACAGCGAAAAGTGAATGGCTAAAAATAACGATAAACATTCAAGATTGAGATTTCAATGGAACAATTACAAAATGAACTTGATATCAATTTACAGTATTGGATTCAATCAGTTATTTTAATAATACATATTGGAAAAGAGAGGATTAAAAATGGGTTTTAGTAGAACCACGAGCAATTATAAGACCAAACAACGGATATAATTGCAATAGTTATGTTATACACATTTTCAGATAAAATTGTCTAGAACATTCTTAAATCAATAATGCGAAGTGTCTAAAAACAAAGCGTAGAACCTGCACTTATGAAGAAGTGCATTTACGTCTAAATAATAGTAGTAAAACCGTTTAAAGCGAATATTTTATTTAATTAATTTAAACCAAAGAAAAAATAATATAATTTAATGGACTCTAAATCTCCCTATTATTTTCGAAAATAAATATAAAGCAATAATATTTTTTATTTTTATAATAAGTTTAAAAAAAGTACTTCTTAACAAACAAACAAAAAATCAAATTTTTTAAGCCTTTTTTTTCCCAGATATTTTGTACAATATATTTGCATATACTAAGTTATAATTATTTTTAATTGTACAAGATCTTAACAGGGGTAGCACTACAGAAAATTAGGCATGAAATACCACAGAGAAAATTCTTTCCTCTTCACAATTTATATACAAGCATTCATATGAATATATTGAATAAATCTTAAACTCTATCAGACTGTCGCACGTTTTCAAATACTTTTCCAAGTTCTCCGGCTTCAAAAAAAAAAAAAAAATCATTCGTATGACAGACAATTTTTATGTTGCCAGTTCAGAATTTTAGGTAAAAAAAAAATATAAAAAATGATGGCAAAAAATTGAAATAGAGGGGGTGAAATTCCACAGCTCAAAGGAATTTATTTTCTTATATGATAAAAAAGGCATGGCACGCATTCCAAGAATATCGACTATCGATGGAATCGATACTTCCAGAAATTGACTTTCACGTCCACCGGAAAATTCCGAAGCAGTTAACGATGAAACGGCGAACCAATATTCTGGAGAGATATTGAAGGAAAGGGAAATAAAAACTGAACTGGAAAATATCCAAAAACGGAAAAGATCCATTTAAGAACTTTATGTGAAAAAAAATTATAAAGAGTTTCCTAAAGAATAAGATTTTAAGGACCATGAAAAATCAGTGAAATCTCGCTTAACAAATATAATTCGTAACCAAATCTTACACTAAATGCGAAATAATTTTTTCCATGAGAATCCGTTTATATCGGACAAAGCGTTCCATTCCGGAGAAGAAGAAGAAGAAGAAAAAAAAAAAAAAAAAAAAATCCTGAAACAAATTTATAATAATGTTCTCTATTATTGACAATGCATACTTTTTTTTTACAAGAAAACTGTCTAAAAACAGATGTTTTTTGGCTAGGCTTCAAAAATTGTGAAAAATGAGACAAAGCCTCATAGTTAAATGAATTTTAAGTGCGCATACCCATTGCCTTATGAGGGTGATGGTTCTCAGAGTACGATGCAATTGTTTCCTATGCTTTTAGAATTTCTCTTATTTCCCTGAAAGGTTGTTGCTCTATTTCATCTATTATTTCTTGATGAAATCTCATCCAAAACTTTTATTCCGCAACATAGAATGCACCTTTATAAGTTCTGGGTATTTTGTTTCACCAGCTCATCGATGCCGATTTCATCCACTTGCAGCCCCATAATCTTAATCAAAGTCTCGTCAGTTAAAGCTCCACAGGCACCTGCTAAACCCCCTCGAAATCACTTTCGATAACGCTATTCTGCCATTAATTCTTCCATGTAGATACATGAGATCACTTCAAAGAAGCACTGAACGCAGAGTGATATAGGTTAATCCAGCATGTGACATCATGGTTTCGCCTCGCCACTCGTTCTGCGAAACATCGCTCATTATTAAGTGAGTCACTTTTTAAAATTTTATTATTTAATCACTGGTTATGCAAGGTTTGATTGTATAACCCATCTATCTATGTATATCTCACGGCTTTAAACTTTTATTTCAAACGTTTTATCAACTTTAAACCGAAGTGAGATGAATAATAAATATAATTAAACAAATAATGAAAGAAACTACAAACTATAAAATTAACGAAATGTTATATAAAACTATAAAGTAAGAATTTCTTGAATCAAAAACTTTTAAAAGGAGTATTCATTGTATTTAGAGCACGTCAATGCTGTTACATCTAAAACACAAATGAAAGTAATCAAATTAGAAATAAATATCAAGTTTAAATTACAAATAAAAAATGAAGGAAATTATGAGCCCGGTCCGAAGACTTTATCAAGGGTACCCATGATAAAGTCTTCGGACCGGACTCATCATTTTCTACATTTTTTTTATTTGAAATTTAAACTATTTCTGATTTGTCAAATGAGAAATACGCGAAGAGTAGCGAATTAGTTACACACATTTACAGTAATTACACATAAAAGTAATAACTGTATTTAAATTATATGCAAATAAATGAAAAACAGTCGCAGTGATTTGGTGGTAAAACTTCGGCCTCCGAATTGGGATGTCGTTACATTCTATCATGCTTAAAATGACGTCATGAATCAAGATATTAATATTAAGTATCATGAGTGATTTTAAACCACAACAATCCCACCCACACTCCTCACTGATACAACAGACCCCTTAGTTAAGGGACTGAAAACAAATAAAACAATTAATTTCCATAAGGGTGAAACAAGCAAATTAAAAATATTATTTAAAAAAGTGCAACGAACAAATATATACATAATCTATACAGTTTTTACAGAAAGAATAAATGCAATAAGCGGGGGGGGGAAAGGACTGCGCTAAACAGTGCAAAAGTCTGTAACCAATTTAATGTTGAAGAGTTAACAGAAGTAAATCTGAAGAAGAATGCAGTGAAAAGTACAAAAATTTGCAAAATCAGTCATTGAAAAAAAATGTCGTGGATAATTGAAAAATGGTATATTTTTCTCTCCATCCGACCATTTCATAAATTTAAAAACTGCTCATCTTATGAATCTTTAACTTCAAAAAGGGATTTTAAAAAAATCATAGACATCGAATTCAGTAAGACATCAGTTCAACAGCAAATCAAAGAAAAAGGACATATTAACATATGGCAAAAGAAATTACAAAACGATGTCACTATTAAATTCTATCAATGAAATGTAGCAAATGTTAACAAATTTCCCATAAATATGTGCATTTCATACACTCTATCTTTTAATCATCACCACAATGATACTTCAGAAATCCCATAATTGCACCATTTTATGAACTTACTATGCATAAAACATACGCTCTGATGGTGAAGATCTGAAATCCAAACTAAGTGAACTTGGAAAACTTCACGAATACGATTGCCAGTGCCATCTGTGGAGCATATCAGAAATTACTCGCTTTCTCGGAGCAACAGACACTAAGAACTGTATAGGAAAAATATTACACTTTAGTAGTGGCGTATCAAGGAAGGTACTGGTGCAAAAGGTCTTATGTACAACCAAAAGTTTTTCTCGAAATTGAAATATTTAAAAATAATTCTTTTCTTATACTATTATAGATGTTCTAAATTTGCAAAAAAAAAAAAGTTTTTTTTTTTTTTTCTCTCTCTCTCTCTCTTTCTTTATGTTTAAATTTCTTCAACATGAAGAAGAAAAAAATATCCAATTTAAATCAAATCTTGAAAAGAAAAAAAAGTTGATCCTCTGAAAAAAAAAATCCTCAAGGTCAGTATTTGAAGACGAGAGAGGGGAGGTGCATCCCTAGAGCTTCATGGTAAAAAATTATAAGCATTCTTTTCTCTCAGTGTTCTAAGAAGGCCTATGATAGATCTTCTGAAAGTGTCCATCTCAGCATATCATCTGTTAGTGCAACTGAATCGCCCACGCGCGGTAAACTCGGCTCTCGCAAACAAAGCGATCAAAAAATCTGATTCGAACTATTTTCTTTTACTAAAATTATTAAGATTATAATTTTGTAACATTTAATTTGCTTGATTCCTTTTCTTAATCTGTCGATTCGACAATCAGTAAAAATAAATAAAAGTTGCTTTCAAATTTTTTTAAAACTCTAATGAAAAAAAAAAAAATCCAAGTGTCAGTTTGAGACAGAAAAATTAACATTAAATAACAACGAAAAAAATCCACTGTCTGAATCGGAAATACAAGCAGAGAGTTCAAGAATTCATTATTCTTCAGAAATTACCTAATTCGATACAAAAACGACTCCGCAATTTAAAAAATAATGCATCTAATTACGCCAATCGAATGCTAACTGGTGAAGAGGAAATTATTATTGGAAAATTTTCTATCCCAGCACCTACATAAGTGTTTCCAAGCTCTGCATTCAATAATGAAAAAGTGAACAGGAAATTTTCTTATAATTTACTGTTAGAATACCAATGTCTCACTTATTCCAAAATTGATGGTACAATTTGCTGGAAATATTGTACCGTTTTTTTCCAAGAACTTTGCAGGCAAATCAAGCAGTCGGCTATTGGAACAATTAGTCAATCAATCTTTACATTTTTGTCGCAAATCGATTGAAAAACTTCGTGAGCATCAAGGGCAAAAATATATCAAGTGCATTTCTTGCTAACTTGACAGTTTAAGGTACATTATACAAGAGCATAAACAAGTCGTAATATAACTAATACTGCAAGTGTTCGATAGGAAAGAGAAAATAGGGGGGGGGGAGACATAGTTCTATCATAAAGATAGCAATTATCTATGACAGAAATGGACTTCCTTTAAGAAGTCATCATAATTAAGTCCAAATTAACAAAATAGATTAAACCTAGGAATATAACCTTATGCTGGGTATTTTCATCCATTGCTTGGATTCCGAACTGCTGCAGGAAATGAAATCCTGAAAGAGCATTTAAAATCATGTTCTAATGATGTATCTTATATGTTGGCTAAAATACAAAACGAAATTATACATGCAACGAAATTGATTGAAAAACTAAATTCAAACAAATGCTTTTCAATTACAGCGGATTAAAAAATATATATATATTTATTTGAAAAAAAATATATTCGTGGGGAAAATTAGGAAGGAAAAAAAAAGCAAATCCTGACTAGCCTGAATTATTTTTACAATTTGTGCCAATAATTTCAACGCGTAAAGAAAGTAGAACAAATACAATTTTCAAAATTTTAGAATCATTAGATTTGGATTTAAAACATATAAGAGGCCAAGCAATGATGGTGCCATGTCTGGAGCATACAACGATATATAAGTAAAATCGTATCAGCACTATATATTGCATTTCCCATTAACTAAATTTGACTATTTCAGATCCATGCTAAATTAAATCTATTCATAACTGCATCGAAGTCGTTGAAAAATGTCTTTTATCCATAAATACTTTTAAAATAATGTTTTTCGGATAGTCCCTGTGCCCGTCTTCCTGCAAGAAAGCATTGAAAACACCTATATTAGATAAAGCGACATGAATCTATTATGGTGAGAGTAGGATTGCTCATTCCTTTGAATCATGCTCCAGTATTAATTGGAAATCGACATAAAGAGGATTCTTTTACTGAAGTACGCGGTCTTTAAAATTTTTTTGAGAAGTACCAATTTTATTATTAATAAATTGTCGATAGAAAAAAAATATTTCTTTGCACGTTGCTTTGATATAGGATTTTACAATTAAAGACAATGCTACGCGCTGAGCAACAAATATTTTAAGGAATTTTCGAAATCGAAAATAAAAGGGCAGAAAAAATAATTGATAAATACAAGAAATGATTTTTTGTAAAAACTGCTATTGCTTTCAAAATTAAATTACATTTAAAAAAAATCCCTGATTTTTGGGGTGGGAGATTTCAGATAAAAAAAATTGCAGTGGCAAAAAAAAACAAAAAAAAAAACTAATACTTATTGAATTAAATTGTCTTTAACAAAATAAACAAAAGATAATACCTTTCCAATTGAAATCAAAAAATAAAAATCAAAGAAGATGAACATTTAAAAATATAGTATAATGCTTATCATTTAAAATTACAAAATTAAAAGTCCATAAGCAAATTTAAAAAGAAAGACGATTTTGCTTTGTTATTCTTTATCGACCGTCCCCTCCAGCCTTTTTCTCTTTCAACTAATAAAAGAACCTAGCATTTTTCAATTTGCTATCAAAATAAAAATTATCAAAGAATAATTGTGGATTGCAGTTATGCAATTGGCAACAGACTGCCCAAATTTAAAAATAGTTTACAATTTTGAGCCTGATAATTTATGGCGATAGGTTACCAATCGCATAACTGCATATATTTTATAAATCAAAAGTTATCACAGTATTTTGCCATATTTCTAAGGACCTAACAGAGAATTATGGCTATTATCAATATATTTACCTACTAGATTTTGATTATATGTAGAATTATGTCTTTATTTTCATATTATTATGATTTACTAAACAGGACTGATGGAACTTTAACACATTCAACGCTACAGACAAGATATCTCGTCTTTCAAGTATTACCAATTAAAAGTTCCGTGTGCTAAAATTGGCCTCTAATGCCAGTTTAGATAGGCTGAACTTTCTAATACATATCTGAAGAATATCTTTACTCTTTTTCCATTTATTTATTTATTACCTAAAAAATGTCAACAGTTGGAAGAATTGATATTTGTCTTTTCATGGATTTTTTTTTTTTTTTATCTAATTCCTCCATAGCGATGAATGTGTTCAAGAATCATTTTTAATAGATTTAAATTTTAAGGAATTTTCGAAATCCAAAATAGCAGGGCAGAAAAAAAAATTGATAAATACTAGAAATGATTTTTGCAAAAACTTTTTAATCATTAATTTTTAATCAAAACTTTTTAATCATTTTTAATAGATTAATATTTTAAGGAATATCCGAAATCCAAAATAATAGGGCAGAAAAAAAAATTGAAAAATACTAGAAATACTCTGAGTTTTCAAAAGCCCGAAAATTAATGCAAAGTTTCAAGCCTTTGGTAATAATTCTCCAAATTAGCCAGTAGATTCATTTATTTTATTATTTTTCTCTATATTCATCCTGAGAAGACCTTGACCGTGGGGTTAACCATATTTGTTCCAATTCATCTAATAACCAACTCAACTAACCACATACGGGCAATAACCTTGTTAAGTCAGTTGTGGAACACCACAAATAACCAGGGCCGTTCACGACTAGTGTGCTAGGCGTACCTTGCACGGAATCGGGGAAAACCTGGGCGGATGCGGGGCATAAACACTTCGGAATGAAAACAAAGACGACCTGAAATGGAATTAAACATTACTCTGAAAACAAAAATCAAAAAATTTAATGGTATTCCACAAGCTACCACAGAATGCGAAGGCAGGCAACTGTTTCTGGAGGCCATTGGTAGAGTTTTAATTGATAACCTGTAAGTTTAGATGTATGGGGTTTTAAAACAATACTATTTCGTGACGAAGAATTTCTTGATTCTGCAATAGAAAAGCATCGCACCCAATAAAAGGAGCAATACATCACTGGACACGTTGTCATAATTTAAAGCTTCTGTTATCAACACTGTGTGTGACAAGATCTGTTTAAAGAAACATTAATTTTGGAACTTTGAAAGTGTCTGGATTATAAATGAATGCCAGAATTAATGAGTGCCTTTTCATAAAAATAAACGTCACATAAATAACCTGATATAGTTAAGACAATAAGTGAAAAGTGAAAGACAGCATTTAGACAAAGATTTCGAAAACCCTTTTCGTCCTCCCTTTTCGTTTCGAAAACCCTTAACAATCCTTAAAAGGGCTAATAAAAAAAAGAAAGAAAAGAAAGACAGAAGGGGGGGAGAGAAGTCCGCAAGTCTTTCTCTACATAACAATTTTTTTCACAAATTTTGATGTTACATATAAAGTGGGAAATAGTTTTGATTTGTTAAATTCGATTAATTTTTAGTGCAAAAGAGGATACTCTGGAATGACTAAGCAGTGATCTGTCGACAAAATTCCACACAACAGCAGAGGAAGTACATTCCATCCTAATGGATTTCACGCGCACCAAGTTCACGTACAAAATGGACCTCTAGACGAAGAAGATTTCGAACACGCAAGCCTCTGGTTCAGTGGCCGAAATACTGCTACGAGATTACAGTGGCAAGAGCAAAATGCCAATAAAGTATTAATCTATGGCCCTCACAGCTTCCTTCCCCAAATTCATGTATGATTCAGCAGCTTGGAATCAAGCGCCACGGTTTAACCCAGCGGTAGTGATCTTAGTAAAACTTTCTCGATTATTCTAATAAACTTGTAATCCAGAACCCCTTGCATGGTATTGGCGTACAATAGTTAAGAAATATTTTTTGGCATGAATTTAGGATTTTTACTAAATGATAGTGTATAATAATCGATAATCTTTGGCAAGTTATTTGGCAATTAATCCCTGGCATATGATGAATGGTATCAGGAAATCGATTTTGTCCTTCAGACACGTTTTTCTTAAACAATTAAAGCAAAACTTTGACAAAAAACTGCACTTGCAGTCACAAAATCCCATACCAAATTTGATATATTTAAGTAATTGTGTTTTAAATTATTGAGTTTACATGCTTCTGAAAATATAGACTGATAGGCAATCAACCTGTAGTTATATTTGGCTCAAAATTTGACAAAGGCCTATACTATAGACTGTATAGGCCTTTGTATTCGAATATATACAAAGGCCTATATATAAATCTGAGTACCGAATTTTATCTATTTAGTTATCTTCATTTTATAATTATCGTGTTATATTCGAACAGCTGGACTTCCTCTGAACAGATTTTACACAAAATTTGATAGAAATCTGCAAATTTGGTATAAAGACTTTATACCAAATTTCAACCGTCTAGCTCAATAGGTTTTTGAGTTACCTTTGTCCCACACAGATAGATGGACATTTTCCAAAAAGCGTTTTTCGAAAGAAAGGTCTAAAACGTGGAGATTCGTCAAAATCTTAAGTTCGGAATCTTTTACTATTATCATACTTTCTTTATACTACATATATGAGAAAGTAAAAACCTCAACCTCATAATTAGAGAGTCAAATATAAAGGTGTCAATTAATGTATGCTTCTGTAATTTGGAATCAAGACTGGCATTTAAAGATCTTTCATTTTATATTTCAAAGGTCCTAGACGAGTGCCAAAATCGATAGCAGCGCTAAGCTTCACAAACGTTTTTCGTGCAAAGAGGTAAGTAAAGAAATTTTCATACGCCTCCAGCGTATCTTCCAGCACAAAGCAAAACTGTCCTAGTGAAATACCTATTTGGCGGGGAAACAAAAAAATAATAAATTAAAGGCTGAGAATCGCAGCACTTGTCTCGATTGACTGCTTAAGCCCTTGATAGTTTGTCATGTTTTCGTGTGTTTCACTCTTTTTTTCCTGGGAATATCTCTTCGCTTTCAAGACCAGCAGCTATGCAGAGGCCCCGAGGAAATGATACATATTTTGACACTATCATTCGATGGAAAAAGGGATACCAGTGCCTTCTGGTGCGTGTGTGGTAACGTAACGAATGCGTCAAGAATGTCGATCTCACAAGGTTCGATCAGCCCTAGCAGCCCACATCTGAAGGTTGAATGGACGTGGAGGTTTAGAGCACTACTTTCTTTCCAGAGTTTCACACAATTATGATAATAATTGTGGGAACTAAATGGAACTGTTGACCGAGATGTTCGTTAAAAGAGTATGATGGATTGAATCGTTTAATATGAAATACAACCAGTAGCATTTTATGATGCTATTTTTTTACCCATGAAGATTTTAAATTCTAAATAAATTATAAAGAATCTTATTTCATTTCTTACATTAACGTTTGTAATCAGGATATGCTTTAGGTAAAAATTAAGCAATAATCCGATTTATGCCGTATTTTTTATATTGTTTACTTATTAGTCGCCTTTGGCGACCAGCTGGTTCGTTAGGAGTAACGCTCTCTAAAATGTTCAATTAAATATTTACTTACTTTGGTCTCTTAATAGCTTCTGCAGCAAAATATTTTTAAGCTTTACTTTTTGATAGTCATACTATTATAGAAGCCTTACGATATTCAATACATTGTATTATGCATCTCTAATTTCCTGTCAGCTCCCGCAAGATTCAAATCTGAATTTGAAATGGAAAAGATAAAAAACTTCAATAAATACGAAAACGTTTGTACCGAAACCAAACATTTGTTTTAAAAAAATGTCTTCAGAAAATCGAATCCTTCAGTATTGTAATTTTACGTGTGCAGAGAATATTTTTTTTATATAATTTATGCAATATTTCTAAGTATTCTTGATTTTTTTCCCCAGAAATATTTTAAATTCTAAATCAATTACAAAGAATCACTTCATTTCTTGCAATAACATTTTTAATCAAAACGCTTTAGATAAAAAGTCAGCAATTTTCTAGTTTATGTAGCATTTTTTATTTTATTTATTTTTACGCTTATTAGTAACTTAAATTGAAATGAAAAAAACTAATAATGCAGTAAAATTTTGAAATGAATATAGCTAAATATTGCAATTTTTTTAGAAAGATTTGATGACGATAAAAGGAAAAAGTATTGTTTCTATCAGTGGATATTTTTGTGGAAAAACTCTGGAATTTTATCAGTGGAAAAACTCTGTAGAATTTTAGGAGTTGAATACGCAGGAAGTAAATCATGTGGTCTTATGTCGCCATGATTTGGTATAAATTTAATGAATTACAACAGGAAAGCAGAGAGAAACAATTCCATCATGATCGGTTAAGGCCAGACTAAGTAATTTTTAAATTAAACCAACACTTTCTTCATTAAAATAATAGCTGGACTTGCATATCCTTTTTACAGAAATTGATATTTGCCATACTTCTATTACAAAGTCTAAATCTTCATAATACGCGTGGTCCTTAAAGTATATCTAAATATGTAAAAACAATGAATGAATAAAAAAGAAAGTCCACGTTTTTTTAAAATGTAAAATGGTAATATGAAATAGTTTTATTTCCTTTTCCAGTTTAGGATTATTGAACATGAGATAACATTTTTACATGAAAACTTTTCTAGCCTTGCATGCCTTGTTTAAATTGCTCGAATGAAATGCATGAATAAAAATCACGCAATTCATGCATGTCGCACGGCGCAAAGCAGAGCGAATTACTGATTTGCCCTTTTTGATATAGTTTAGGTAGATGGATCATTGGATAGAGAAGTAATTATGTACCACCAGATTTAGCACACAGTTATTTCTTTTATAGTTGGTTCTTACTATGAAGGCATTTTTCAAAAATTCTAATCAAAATTTTAAATTTTTTTATTACCTTTGTAGAATATTATTAAACGAAAATCATTTTAAAGCCAATTTAAAATGCAAAAAATAAGTCTTTTATTAAAACTATTTTCATTTCCACGTAATGTTTCTCTAATTTTAATAAATTTTTTAAAGTACATCAAGCAAAAATACTTTTTTATTATTATTATTTTAGCAACTAGACTCCTACACACGATCGTTGTGACGATATTAAATATATTTTTGAGTGCACATTTTCATTGCTATGATTAAAATTCAATTTAATAAATTTTCATTACTTTTATTAGGTATGAATTTTTATTAATTTTTTCTTAGATGTTTATATCTATTCAAATTCGGAAGAACAATGAACCCGCTTAAATAAGAGCAAAGGAGGAGTTCTGTTTTCACTGTATCTTAAAGCGGTATAATTTTGACGTCAATGAATCATACTTCACTTTCATAGACTCTTTTTTTTTTTTAATTCCGCTGATCCTACACGTCAGGAGCAAAGCAGAAAAAGAAGAAAAAGCATCGGCTTTGCGGTAGAAGAATTAAATTTTGAGACCCAATTCTACCAAAAACCCGGTTGATATGTGGATCTGGTGCAGTCTCCATGTCTGCCATCATGGATTAAATATCCTTAATTGGTGCTGCGAGGGCGTCAAGAAAGTGGATCGTTGGCTTAGGATTTGTCCTCTTCATCTGACCACAGTTCAAATTCACAATATCAATCTTCAAGTGAAAGAATAAATCAGTTTTGTTTTGTCTTTTTATTGTGTGAACTAAAATGTTAGTAGGTCACGAATTCTAACTAAACATGACTAATAAAAGTGGGGGATAGTATAAAAATTAAGATTTCGCCTTTTTTCCACAGTGCATTGACTTAAATAATATAAAATATAATTTTTGTAGGTTATTTAGAGTATTTTTTTTTTTTAATATTTATCACTAACGTTATAAAAATTAGTTTTTTGGGTCACGATTAGATTGAAAATCCTGTGTATACATAAAAACACAAAACGAAAAAGAAAGAATAGAAAGAATATCATGGAACAATGCTTAGAAATATCTTCGTGAAATTCAAAAAGATGTTTCCCCTATCTAATGGCCAATGAATAAAATAAAAATAAAAATCATTATCTTGCAAAAAATTCAATAGCTCAAAATCCATTCATAATTACCTTGATATACTATTGAAATTAATTAATGATCATATTAAAATCTTTTATAATAATTTAAGTTAATCCATGAACATGAGTGAAATTTTGCACTAATTACAAGGAAACGTCAAAATAGAAAAAATAGAAACTTTGAACGTTGTCGCAGCTTTTAAGCTCTCGAAACGAGAAAAATACTTTCATTTTTACAAGACCAGCAGCTTTCCTAGGATTTTGACACAAGCCGGTATGGTAATTCTATTTCTACCAAAATGAGTTACAGTAACAAAATTTTGAGGATGGACCGCGATAGCCTGGTTGGTAAGGCGTCCTTGTTTTGCGAGTTCAAACCCCGCCGGCCGAAGACTCCGTGTGTATGGTGGCTGGCGCACGTATAAATCTGTAGTGGTCACTAAGTCCTCCATGTCGAGAGAGAGTAATACCACTGGGGGTATTGGATAAGGCGTGCGTGCGTGCGTGCGTGTGTGTGTGTTTTTACTAAAAAGAGGTGTAAAGCTAAAAGCTTTTAATTTAATATTTTCTTTTTTTCTTTTTTGGAGATTTATTACATGATTTGCTAAGAATTTTGAAATAAGATATATATTGCCTAGTTCCTGAATTCAAAAAATAGACTATATTTCCAATATAGACTCTTTAAATATTGGGATTCGACTGATAAATAACATGAAATTTTTCAATTTTTTTTTTCGCATTGAAAAAAACTAAAAAACATTTCTAAATGAATAGATTACTTATTCTCCAATTCAGGAACTGCAGAACATATTGTGAAATTACTACACCAAATTTGAGCATAAAATTTACAGCAGATTTTAATTTATGAAATTTTTCTGTGAGAAAATACTCCCAAAGATAAGAATTTGATAAAATAGTATTTAAAGATGTAAAATAGCATTACAACATGTATAAATGCAAATATAAAAATCAATATAACTTCCCAAAAAATGAACTTAGAAATAAAATTCAAATAGTTTTATAAAGCAAATTATTTAAACATTAAGAGTGTTAAATTTTTTTATAAAAAAAATCATATTTTGCAATGAGTCGACATTTTAATGTGGTCACCTACTTTAAATGAAGAAAAGATTTTAAGTTGAAAGACGACTTTATGGGATTATCTCTAATTTCATTTTAAAGAGGATTTTGAAGGGATATTGTCAAATCATGATAACCCAAGTAAAATGTTCTTAATCGGGAATCCAAAAGCAAAGAGGGTGTTACAAAGAAACAATCAGGTTTTATGTATTTGAAAAGAGAATTTTTTCAGCAAAGACATGATTCGGAATTCATTTAATACTGAAACTACCGGATCAATCAAAATAACCGATTAATCTCTGATAGAATCTATGTCTATGTTGATCGATGATAGAATATATGTCTATGCCGATCTCTGGTAGTTCTAGTGGTTACAAGTTACAAGGTTGGCTTCAAAGTTAATGTGATACAGATCAGGGGCGGATCTCCGTCTAGACAGGGCAGGCAGCTGCCTACGGCCGTTAGGCTCAGAAGAGGCCACATGCAAGTCTATTAAAACAATTTTATTAGGTTACTTAGCAAATAAATGCATTTGTAAGAAGCTGAAGTTCTACGAATAATATAATAAATAAAAACATTCATATTTTCATAAAGTTACTAAAACAAAAATTAACTTAAAATAAGTTATTAAAAAGTTGATTAAGTTAAAAATGTGAAACTATATTGACCAGCCTCCTAAACGAGGGGATTTATAATGTGCGCTACCAATTAGACACAAAATGCCTAAATTTGCAGTAAAATTACAGTAATTACATTTTGGAAAGCGTGGAAAAAATAAAAAACAATGCAACTCAGAGAAAGTGTTTTATGAGGTGTGTTAACCCCTTCGCATTCAATGACGAGTCTGACTCACGCATCGATTAGTGAATTTTTAATTTTAAACCGGCATTTAAGTGAAAGTATTAATCCTTTCTAGTCATGATATATTAAAATATTTTTAAGATTGGTGAGAGGCTTAAGAAAATTCATTTAGCTTATTAGATAAATTTCATTTGGTTAATTAATAATTAAGTAACAAATCAAGATACATCATTTGGTGTAAGACAAAGAATTGAAGTATCTAAGTTTTTGTCTTACAGAAAAATTTGCCAGAGCTTATGCCAACTTACATAACTTCATACAAAATTGATGAATTTGGAGGGAAGCATACTTTCCCCATGGCCCTAGAAAGAATTATGTGATCTGAAATACAAAAATCACAAAGAAAAACACTTCAGTATCTCAAATGTCATTGTATTATTACACGTGTCGATTATAGGGATCTTTTAAAAGAATTTGTTTAGATCGACACATTTTTAACCTTCACTCGGAGTGTGAAAACCGCCGATTTAAGTATTTTTACAAAGCGTCTGTAGCATTAATTAAACAAAAAAAGGTGGAATTGGATCAGGAAATAAGAAAACATTTTAGAATGAAGTTACTATGAACTAAATTAAAATAAAAACTTAGAAATTGATTAGGATTTAATTTATACACACAGAAAGAGAGAGGGCGAAAGAGACAGAAAAAGTGAAATTGAATCATAAAGCTCCTAGATTTTCCTTTCAAGACAGCCTAGAAAAATGTGTGACTGAAAAATCGAAATTCCCTTTTAAAAAAAAATCTCTTCTAAGAAAGGCCAACTTTACTCAGATAGAAACCCCCTAATCTCTACCGAAAGAGCTTCAAAAAGCGGATCTGCTTTGAGGGAACACCTCCAAGTTCTCCTCGGCTTATACAAATCTTTCCTTTTGTGGATAAACCGATCCTTGCCCTTCTCTCGGACACGCAGAAGAAAAGCGGGGTGTGCCATTTTTATTTGGCGAATAAAATATTCTCGTGTTATTCCCCTCTCAATCACCCTGGCAACAGACAAGATAATAAGCCTTTAGACGAAAACTGTCTCTCTGGTTCGAAGGTGGGGTTGAAAGGGAGAAGGAAGCACACTGAATTGAACACTGGCGTAACCAGATCGCCCGATAAATGCCTCCGCGGGGGTGTAGCTAGATCTTAGGTCACGGTTGCAGCAGGTTTTTACCCTTTTAACTTAACTTGAGCAAAAGAAATTTAATAAAATCATTGCTTGCCATTCTATCATCATGGCTTTGAAAATATGACTTCTCAGGTACTACAAAACGATTTCCAGTGAGTTTAGTTTCGAGAGGGCGGATTGGATTTGAAAAGAAAGCAACAAAATTGCAATGAGGAATGGAAGTTTAAATTGTTTGTATTGAAAGGCTGAAATTTGAGAAGAAAAATAGAATATGCGAATGGAAAGAGGGGGTAATAAAATACATTGTATTTTTTTTTTTTTTTTTCTGAAAATGTTGCAGCGTTTACTACTTTTTACTTTCTCGTATACGTGTGAAAGAAAGTATAATAATAGTAAAAAAAATTCGAACTCGAGATTTTGACGAATCACCATGTTTTAGACCTCGCTGAGTTCGAAAAACACATTTCTGGAAAATGTTCGTCTGTCTGTCTTGCTGTGACACGGATAACTCAAGAACGCTTTGAGCCAGACGGATGAAATTTGGTATGCGATTTTTACTTCAAATTTGTAGATTTCTATCAAATTTTGAGCACAATTCGTGCAGCGGAAATCTGTCTGTCCTGCTGTTCGAAAGTTATCCAACAACTTAACTACAAAATGAAGAGAGCTAGGTAAATAAGATTTGGTATACAGATTTGCAATCTATAGTGTAAACCCCCATCAAATTTTGAACCAAATCCAATGAAGGGCTGACCGTCTGTCGGTCTGTACTTTCTAAAAAAAGTCAACGCACTAACTCAAAAACGCAATGATTTAAATATATAAAATTTGGTATGAGTATGAGGTACAAATGTAATTTTCGTCAAATTTTGGTTTAAATCGGTTGAGGAAAATGCATCTTAAATCACAAATTCGATTTTCAGATGTAATAAACCGCAAGCCAGGGATTAACCGACAAAGAATTCGTCAAGGGTCGCACGAAAGATTCAGTAAAAATGCTATATTCACGCTAAAGGTTAATATTTCGTGAGCCAGTGCTAGGCAGGGCGTTCGCATCACACCTTTATTAGAAAGTATGCGAGAAAGTATTGGAGAGACCACTCCCATTGGCTTGAAAATAATTCCGAAGTAGAAGTTTTTATAAAAACAAAATTTCGACTAAAAACACCCTAATGCAATATTCTTGTAATGACAATAAATACAGAAGTCGCAATAATTTTACTCCTGAAAGCACTATTCGCCTCGGATTTTCCTAACTATTTTAATAAATATTTAAAAAAAAAAAAAAAAAAAAATTCTTTGTTACCTGTAGAAGAATTTGATAATCTTATTTAAGTAAATAACAAAATATGGATCAATTCAGGTTTTTATGAACATTAAATCTCATGGTGTTATTTTTTTTTTTTTTTTTACAAATGGATTGAAAACAATCTTTTCAATTTTTGCAAAGACTAAAATGCGGCGTGGCAGAATTTCATGAAATCAGAATTTATCGTCGGGCTTTACATTCCAAGATATTAATAATAGAGCTATTATATTATTTTATAACATTTATTTCTTTATAATGTAATAAAATATAAAATTCACTGGTTTGAATTGTATCTTCCTTTTTTCTTTGAAAAAATATACTGGCTTCACAAATTACACTCGAATATATATAAAAAAAATTTCTAAAAAATGAAAATAAAAATAAAAAACAAATTGAAATATAAATTAGCCATAAACGATTAATCTGCTTACTCATGTTATCTATCACATCTGAATTAGCCAAAAAAAAAAAATGATAAATAAATAAATCACTAAGATATACCAAAGAATTAAGATATACTAAGAAGAAAGAATAAAACAAGAAAATAAAACAAAAATTGAATACTGTATCTGTATTCTAGAAATTCGAAAATCAAATTGCATTTAAAAAGTTAATTAAACATTTCCCCCCCTTTTCTTTCTTGTATCGAAATATACAAAGAGAAAGTATTGCAATCGTCAAATTGAAATATTTTCCACTGTCTTCATGTATTATTGTATTGGAATCGTCAAACTGAAATATTTTCCACTGTCTTCATGTATCATTGTATTGCAATCGTCAAATTGCACGATATTTCTAATAATCTCCATGTTTCAGACCTTTCTGAATCCGAAAAACACATCTTTATGTTTGTCTTTTTGTGAACACGATAATTCAAAAACACGTTTTCAGACAGACGGATGAAATTTAGATATTCAACCAAAATATCCAGCATTCTACCAAATATTGTGAGAAATCCACTAAAACGAAGGACATCTGTCTGACTGACCGACTGCAAATGGCTACGATTAGTTCAAAACTAAGAGAACTATATGGATAAAATTTGGTATACATCCAAAGCGTAGCCACATATCCATTCCGAACTAAATCTCCATCGTGGGGTTATATATGAGGTAACCATCGTACAGGCCTGCTCTTTTGCATGCATATAAAAGGGATAATTCAAAAGTGTAATAATTTAGGTAAATGAAATTTGGTTCATAGTTTTATCATCTAAAGTGCATCCTTTAGAAATTTTGAACCACGTCTGTCAAAAGATTAACTGTCTGTCTGCTTTAATATACATGTAAACGCAATAACAAAAATGTAAAGGCTCAAATATATGAAATTTGGTTTGTAATCTTGTGACAAAAATTATAGGTGTACGCCAAATTTTGGCCAGAATTTTTCTTTTTTTCTTTTTGCGAAAATTTTATCTAAACTGGTTTGTAATGATAACATTGCTATTGTATTGCCCAATCATCAACTTTCAAAAAAGCAATGGTGTTTTTTTTCCCCTCATCTCAAAATTGTTTTTGCTAACTAAAAAATTATATATATAACTTTCAATACCTCTAATTCCTCGCTATCTCGAATTCCTTCCCATTTTCTTCTCTGTGCGATAACTTTTCGGGCATAACTCTTCGGGCGATAACTTCTTATGACCCTGCTCTTTATTGGTCAGAAGCGAGAATTGGATACAAAGCGGGCATTCACGACAAGTTGTATTTTTTTGTTGGCGATACATCGCCAAATGTTGCAACATCCTTCATCATTTTCTAATAATCCTAAAAGCGGAAAAATGATGCCTCAAAAGCGATAAATCGCCAACTTTCTGCCCATGTATTTTGAGGCTTCAAAAATCCCAAACCAAAACAACATTATGTTCTCAAATATTAAAAAAACATTCATTTTAAGCAAACATTTGTTATATTATTTTTTTTTTAACTTATGCGAGAATCAATAAATATGAAAGCAAGTTTGGCAATCAAACATAGTATTATCATATAAATGATAGTTACATTACTTATAAAATCAAATCAAATACTATAGTTTAATTTCAATAAGAAAGCCTGACATTTCAAATTGATTACTTTTACTTATTATGCAAAATATCCTTGCTTCTGATGTTTCAATTACAAATGATTTCCTTTCCCTGCTCGTAAGTTGATAACTTTGACCTACATCAGCAGTTATTTCATTTTAATTTATGTCAAAAGTAATTGTCCAGAAAAAGCAAGGCTTTTATCAGGCTTGCATCACCCAACTGTTCAAGTAAAAAATTTATTTAAAACGACATTATAATGACTGACAAAGTTTGAGCGCCTTCACCTTCATTACCTTATCTTACAACCTTTATCTTCATCAGTAAATTAGGTCATTAAAAAACACTGAAGATATTTTTCAAAATTCATCATGCACAGTTACCGAATAGCCATCAGTTACCATTGCTTTAGGTATTTTGAGGCCTTAGGCAATGTACATTATGTGACCTCTTTTTTTAATCACCTGATCAATTTAGTTTTATATTTTAATACATTTTGAACTTAAGAATTAATTTTAGATTTTATTATTATTATTATTATTTTAGTATCGTTCTGAAAGTGTACATCTTAATTTTGTATTTATTTAATATAAACCATAAATGCATAGTATCTATGTTTGTATACAATTACATTTAAGTAGGTGCTTGATTTTTTTACTAAACACTATAATCATGAAATGAGCCCAATTAACCCTTTTAGTGCCGAACGATGATAGATCGTTTTGTAACAATTCCGAGAAATGCCAACAACGATATATCGTTAAGTAGGCGAGGGCACTTTTCAAAAAAATATTGTATACAATCGATATTAATTTATTCTTCCATTATTTCGTTATAGGTTTCTTTTTGAATTTCGCAAACATTGTTTTTTACGAGCTTCTTCCCAAATCTTAGCCAATTCGTCAAATTGGTCAGGCATTAAAAGGTTAAACGTATAGGTATAGTTTGGTTTAGTTTTTTAACATCCTGTTTTAAAGCAACACTAGGACTATTTGGGGTTGGACCTCGAAATTTTGAAACGCAGTCAGATGACGAGGACGACACCTGAGCTGGCTCCGTCCTCTCCAAACTTCCACATCACACCAGCGGGAGAACGTTTGATCCCAACGGATTTAATGTGCACCAGACCCACTTACACGGGGTTCTTCGGTGGAATTGGGTTTCGAAGCCGGGACCTTACCAACAGGCCACCGCCTAAGTTGTTACGTTTTTTGAATAATCGCATTTGTACGCATGCATGCATAAGTACAGACCGACAGGCGATCAACACTTTAATAGATTTGATTCAAATTTTGATGAGGATTTGCATTTTAGATGCTAAATCTATGTACCAAACTTAATCTATCTAACTCTTTACATTTTGTAGTTAACATGTTCACTTGCTCTCCAAGAGACAGCCGTGAATGGATTTCGCTCAACATCTGATACGAATTTATAAATTTGGTGTAAATACCTTGTACCAAATTTCATCCTCCTGGCGTTTCTAAGTCGTTATATTCAGAGTTATATTTAGTATTATTCAAACAAATAGACATAATACTAAATATGTGTAATTTAGACTCATTTAGGTTTATGAAATGTGAATATTCATAAAAATCTCGAGTTCAAATTTTTGGCAATTACAATAATTTTTCTTTAACCCTTCTTTGCATGGTGGTGTAAATTCCCATCATAACATTTAGTGAACAAAAAATTGTACTCAAAACAGGTGTAATGTAAATTGGTTATTGCTAGCAACTTTTTTCATGACGATTGCGTAATAAGGAACGTAGCTGTCAAAAAAATCAAATGTCACAATTATTGTAGCGGCTTTGAACTTGTCATTCCGCTTTTGTTGTGGTTGGAAGAAACGTGCGATTTCTTGAATATTTTTTTTAACTAATCTGAGACTTTTCTGCTAATAAAAGCGATAATGATGGGAAAAAAGGTGTTTATTTTTTGTGTTTGTTATTTTCTATGCAATTTATATCGAATACACCAAATAATTTTCCCAAAACAATGTGACAAAAATTTACATCACTATGAAGTTGTTTCACTTCTAATGTCTGACGAAAATTGGTGGGTCATTATTGTGCAATGATGATGGATATTTCCAACATAATGTTCTTTAATTATTTTATATTATATATTTATACAAAGATTTTTACAAAGATTCTAGAGCATGAATTGTATCACCCTGATTTATTTTTAAAAAAATACAAAGAAGGGTTAAAGAGAAAATAAGAACGATTAAAGGAAGGAATTCCAAAATAATATTTAAAAAAAATGGCTCCACTCTGTGGGATGACAGAACTGCATCCTCAGATCGAACAGCAAACATGGACCAAAAACCTTCAAATCAAACCTTCATTTTATGCAAACATGCGATGTTTTTGAAAGGGACTGCTGCAAATTATTAAGGGCAGGTGGTTGCGGTTAGCAATCGCTATTAACGTACATGGATGAGCTTTTAAAGTGGTCATTAGAGATCACGACATTATCTGCGGCACGCTTTTACGACTCCGAGTTTGTAGTTCAAGAACGTTTTACGTCGTCTACCTTCAGGGTCTAGTGATTTACAAGCAGACTTTTAAATCTTTTGCAGAATTGTGAAATGAATGGCGAAGTGCGCATACTAGATTTGTTATTTTCAAATAATAGTAGTTGAAGAATTATGCAGCTGAATCATATTTATGTAAATACTAGCCGCCTTTGGCGACCAGCCGGTTCGCCAATCTTAATGTTCGTTAAAATTTTAATAATTAAATATTTTATGTAATTTCTACTTTAATAGCTTCTTCATCAAAATATTTTAAAACTTCAAATTTTGATTGTCATATAATTCATTCATAATATTATAAAGGCCTTCAGTCATAACGTAATATGTATCTATCTCATTTTCTGTTACCACCCGTAGAATTTATTCTTTAAATTAAAGTGGAAAGAATTAATCTTCAATTAATATAATAATATTTTTTACTGAAACAAAGTATTTTTTTTATAATCTGATTACTGAAAATAGAGTCACTCGGCCTTTAAACTTTATGGGCACTAAAGAATATCTTTTTTAATTTATGTAATATCTCAAGAGTTTGTCAACAAAGTTTTCTTAGATTCATTATGACCAGATCGATTAATTGACAATGTTTAAATTTAAATGCATCAAACACTAAGAAAATAAAACGAATCGTTTAAAATAAACGGTTGAAAACAGGTTTTAAAAAAACTACTTAAAAAACGATATACTTAAAACTATAAGCATATACAAAAAATATATAACTAATATAAATACAATTTACTTACAAAAGCATGCAACTAACCCAAAAATAATTTAAATCATCCATTGATAACGTTGTCATGGCAACAATCAGAACAGAATGCGCATGCGTGAATTTTCTTCGCAGGTTACGTAACGCAAATACGTGATTTTTTTCTACGCCAGTTGGGGTAACGCTATGCGGATTAGAAATTTTTAATTTCCTTTATTCTGTTTTATTTTAATTCAAAAGTACTTCAGAATGAATCTGAAAGATCGATTCATTAACAATGTTTAATTTTAAATGCATCAAACATTAAGAAAATAAACAGAACCGATTGAAATAATCCGCCGAAAAATTTTAACCCTAGCCTCATTACTGTTGGGAGAAAAAAAAACTGAAGCCTTTCTCGTTTGGCGCTGGGGATAATGGAAGATTTTTTTGGCGGAAAAGTTGGCGGTGGGGAAAATGGAAGATTTTTTTGGCGGGAAAGTTAGTTTTTAATTAATAATTAAAATTCTAATTAAAAATTCGAAAAAAGAAACCCCAGGTGCATATTCCCAACCTCCAAGGTATACATGTACCAAATTTGGTAGCTATATGTCAAACGGTCTGGCCTGTAGAGCGCCAACACACACACACACACACACACACACACATTGAGCTTTATTATAAGTATATATAGATTAGAATCCAGAAAGATGGAAAATTCTAAAAGAATGAATTCGTACACTAGATTTGATATTTTCAAATAACATGCAATTGAAGAATTATGCAGCTGAATCATATTTCTGCAAATATTAGAATCCAGCAAGATGAAAAATTCTACAAAAATGAATTCGTACACTAGATTTGTTATTTTCAAATAACATACAATTGAAGAATTATGCAGCTGAATCCTATTTCTAAAAATATTAGAATCCAGCAAGATGGTAAATTCTAAAAGAATGAATTCATACACTAGATTTGATATTTTCAAATAATAGCAATTGAAGAATTATGCAACTGAATCATATTTCTGTAAATATTAGAATCCAGCAAGATGGTAAATTAAAAAAAAAAAAAAATGAATTCAATGAATTCATTTTTTCGATAATTATGGATTTTCTCGATAATGCATTATGTTTCATACCAGCATCTTCACCATTTTTGCGCTTTTTTTTTTCAATCAATTTTAATAATTTATACAGCCATATTTTGTATTTGAAGGAAGCAAAATATTTAATTATGGAATAATATTTAAATAATTAATGTTTTACCAAACGCGCTTTTTTTGCATTCTTTTTGTTTATTTCTACAAAATTATAAATTTTTGTAGAAATTTATTTAAAAAATTGTAATTTAAAGAATAATATTTAGACAATTAATGCTTTACCCTATACATTATTTTTTAAATTTTTTCTTTCTTTTTATATTTCTTTTGCTTATTCCTTATTTATAGAATTTTTGCTGAATTTTTTTTAAATTTATATAATATAGACTATTATATAGAATTATAGACTTAATTAGGAATTTTTAAAAAATATGAAATCCTATTATTCGCTTTACTATTATTCCTATTATATCCTTTATGTGATTAGTAAATTTACCTCTAAGTAATATTATATAAATAGATCAATAGAGGATTTGCGAAAAAAAAACACAAAGCAATACGCTATGTAAAGATATATAATTTTAATGGCAAATTTACATTCCAAATTTCATCCGTCTGCTTCGTTGGCGTTTTGAAGTGACTGATTTTCAAAGACATACAGGTTTTTTTAAGGCTCATGGAGGTTTGAAATTTAAATATTCATCAAAAAGTCGAGGTCAACTTTCTTAAAAATTAGAATGCATTCTCTTTGTACACGAGAAAGTAAAATGATTGGTTAGACTCCATTTGCAAAAAATGTTAGCTTCTGAAGAATACTGAACCAAATTTTCATGATTCAGATTTGGTAATGTAATGCCGGGAATCATAAATGTGATACGAAAAGACTGACTCTTCATTTTTCCCTCGATTTCTTTAAATCCTAAAATTAACTATGTCATTCATTTCTAAAATTAAGTATTCATTTATTTATTCCAAAGCCCGATTTTTAGAGCAAATGAACACATGTATTTTTATACAAGTGGCTATTAGTTAATTATATTAAGACTCCGTCTGGGAGCAACACTAAAGCTATTTTGAGACGAATCCAGTAATTTTGAACATCAGTCAGACGACGAGAACGACACTTGAATTGGCAGTCCAATCTACAGACTCCCTCATTACACCAACTGGAGAACACTTAGCCCATATGAAATGTTCACGTCATGTTTAAGGTGCACGAAACAAATTATACACGACAGATTTTTAGTTAAATTGGGTTTAGAACCTGGAGCCTTCCGCCCTCGAAGTCGAGACCTTAACAACAAGACATCACAACTTCTGGCATAGGTAACAGACAGCAAATTTTAAATTATAATCATAAAATTATTTTCAGCACTTACATCATCTGAAACAATAATTAAAAAATTAAACAGAATCATACAATTTCCTATTTAGATTTGGATTTTAACGAAAACGATTCACCAATCCTTTCAAATGATTCATAAAATTCTACACGCGATAAAATCTTTTAAACTAGTGTAAATACAATTTTATCAAATCTTGTATAATAATATTTTTTTAAAAAAATAACCTAACAACAAATTAGTTCTTTTTTTGCTTTTCACCCAATTTTCTGAAAAAAGTCTAAACCACGGAAATCATAGATTTATGCTTTTAAAAAAACAAAGAAGAAAAAAAAACGAGACGAGAACAATAGCTTATGGAAATGACACGTATTTAAAAACAAGTAAAAGCGACAATAACTTCGCGCATGACCTATTTCCATCTAAACAGAAAACACGTTTTGACCCATAAATCCAAAACGACAGATTTTCTGTGAAAGGTACACTTACCAGCTTTTTAACACTAAACGCTTTTATTATTATTATTACAGCCAGTTTTCTTTTCTTTTTTTCGTGCACCGTTACGTGAAAACAGCTGATGTTAAACGAAAAGAAAGGGAAAGGAAACGCGTTTCGAAGCGAGAACAATTCGCCCACACCTCACTCTATTACATCAATACCCGGGACAATGGCATAGGACAAATTAAATAATCATAATGCGCTCTTACAAACTTTCCATTACTGCTTGAATGAAATGAATAGATAGAACTTAAAGAGCATTTATCTGAAACGATACCTTCCCTGCATGATCCATCGATTAATAATTAAATTTATTATGCTTATAAGTTTATTTTTCACTTTTCCGAATGTAAAATATGTTACTAAAAAATACTTTAAAGGTAAAAAATTCGGTCTCTAGCTTTCGATGAATCGTCGTTTTCTGACCTCCTGAGTCCCAAAAACCATTTTCTGGATATATGTCCATCAATCTTTAAAAGTGATATTTCAAAAGCGTAATCAGCTACATGGATGAAATTGGGTATATGGTTTTTGCTACAAAATTATGCATTTTTGACGAATTTCTGACGAAATAAGTTGATGAGAAACCAGTCCGTCTGTCCGACCATGCATATGTAAATACGATAATTTCAAAACATAAAGCTAGATGAATAAAATTTTGTATACAAATTTATCATCAGAACTGTACTTGAGTACCTTTCATTTTTAAATTACACCTGATATGAGATTGATTGTTTATAAATACACATATATATAAATACGATCATTCGAACACGAAACAGAAAAATAAAATTTCATATTCGATCTTGTGACCAAAAATGTTGATTACGCATAAAATTTTGGAAATTTTCTATTGAATAGCGATTGAAAGAAAGATTTCCAAAATACATTCGCGATTATTATTATTATTATTATTTTGTTCATTATACTACGAAACACAAAACGCGCCATTTCGTGCCAACGCAGCAAAACTCGAGACGAGAGCAAACTTGCTGTTGATATCGATCATCCCGTGAATATGCCTGTTGTGTTACACCAGCATGTAACATACTTGCAAGCTTACAACCTAAATCAGTAATATGTCCTACAGATACACAGTCTAATGAGGAACTATAGGGGTTGATCTTAAAATTTTCTCTAATACTAAGATGTTATCTAAGAAAACATCTTGCATAGCATTGGCGCACAATAGTTATAAAATATTAAACTTTGGCGCAAATTTAGCATTTTTACTGAATCTATCATGTTATCCTTGGCGAGTTATTTGGCGATTAAGCTCTGACACGCTGTTAATAAAATCCGAAAATCGAATCTGTATTTTAGATATGTTTCTCTCAGTCGATTGAAACTAAAATTTGACACTGAACTATAACTGTAATCACAAAATCACAAACCAAATTTGATATATTTCAGTCATCGAGTTTGAGAGTTATCGCTTTTACATGAATAGACCATCAACCCTCTTTGAGTGATGCCTACACTACAGTTATTAAATACGAGTGCCGAATTTTATTCATCTAACTCTCTTTATATTGTGATTATTGTGTTAACTAATATTTGAACAGCCGGACAGATAGACTTCTTCTGAATGGATTTTGCTCAAAATCTTGCTTGTAAATTTGGTTTCAAGATTAGATACCAAATTTCATAAATGTAGCTCTAAGTGTCTTTGAATTATCACAGACAAACAGAAATAATATCAAAAAAATATGTTTAGGGGGGAGGGGGGAGTAAAAACCTCCATTGGTTTTCACAAGACAGAATTTCATTTATCCATTCTATTTGCAGAGAGTATTTACATAATTTTATAACAGTTTCGAGATCTTTTTATTAATGTTTAACTTTTTATTAACTATTTTTTTAATGTTCGAAACAATAATCTTTTTCCTGCCATTTAAGTCAGCATCGTGATCTTCTTGAGAGAAGACCTTTTCATAAAATTTCTAAGGTTCTAATTTCCATTCCTTTTCTGCTACTTTTCAGAGCCCATCAATCGTGGAGGGTTTTCAATTTAAAAGAAATCTTTTCAGCAGACCAAAGGTCCAATAATGTTGTAAAGATACATATGCAGCATCTATACAGATGCATGCATATATACATATACAATCATTTTTTTTTCAAGGAATGTAGAAGTACTTATCAAAATATGATTTGTAATTTTGTCTTAATGATGTTTCAATCTTTGAAAGTCATTGGAATAAAGAAATGGAATTCCTTCTATAAATATAGGACATAAATTTTTCTCTTCATAGAACGTTGAGCTGATTTCAACATTTCCCGCTCCCCCCTCCCGTAATTCTTATTCTTAATTCGACAATCGCAAGCCCCCTACTGAAATTAAATTTAAGGAGCCTAATTAGTACATCTTTTCTTTTCATATTCGATAATAAATAAACTTACTTTTGCTGTAGTTATTTAGCTAAACCTATTAAGAGTCACGGTGTATTTTCATTTATCAATTAATAAATAATTTTGATGAAAGATTCTACTAAATGCTCAGCGTTAAGCATTTAGTAACTGTAATCATATATCATGCCTTTTTTTTTTTTTTTCCATCATAATTTTCACAATGCTCATAATTCGTGCCAACCATTTTGTTTAGAACCATATTTTTGTATGAGCTCGACAATTTCCAATAGTAAAAATGATGAAAGGAAAAGTTTTTGTCACAGAGCAGTCTATCAGTATTGGTCTACAAATACAACGATGATGTGAAAAGGAATCGTACCTGTGGAGACAGTCCACAAATTCTCATATCCTTTGATGAACTGATTAATTTTTGAATTGAATAAACCTCGGTTGTTAACTTGAGATATGAAGATGAAAATTTGAGGGCCTAATTTCGAAAGATTCCTTATATCCTACAGAGTTTCAGGGAAACAGTTGTTCAAAAGCAAAGAAAAAAAATCGTTTTTTCTTTCGGAATCTGACACGGATTCATCCTAGAAGTCTACAGTCAGAATTTCGAATCCATCGAAGATCTGTGAGCATAGAAGTCAGTCTACATCAAATTACCCAGTGTTTCAGCCTGCACTCTTTCACTAAAAATCCAGAAAGGAAGAGGACAATTTGGATCTCGCACTAGTCATTTCACCAAATTTCAAACCAGATTCTAATTTCCTTCACGCAGCTTCAAAAATTAATCAGTTTGGTTTATTTTTGAAAAAAAACGTAAAACTCGTGAGTTAGAAGTAAGCTGCTTGGAAAGACAACTTTTTTAAAAGTTGCTGGCATAGTTAAAATAATTAAATGTCTAAGGCCCATTCCGCACAATAAAATTGTTATTTTGACTCAGAATTGCAATTTTCACATGAGGTGCATATTGGACAGATGAAATAAAAAAAATATATTAGATTTCGTGTAGTGCAACACAAAAGCAAGCAGATCAGATTATGATGAAACAAGACTAAAAACATCAAACAAAATTATTTATTCAAATTGTTTCTCAATTTGGAAGACAGCTAAAGAAGGAGGGTAAAATTATTCCTCTAGCTCAAGTGAAAAAAATTTTTAAGCCAGGTACTACATCATAATTTAGAAGCATGCATATCAGATTGAAGACTGCAATATTTGCATCCAAATTTGAATGTAGTGAAGAAAGATTCAAATCTTCATGTGCTTAGAATGTTAATTAAGAAAAAGACTTCAATTTCGATCTAAAACGTCAACTCAAAATAAATAACCATTTCCTTTCCATTCAAACCACACCCTTTCTTTATCCCTACCAATACCCATCATATGTCAAACTTTTTAAGCAAATGCATGACTCATTGTATAATTTTGTTTCGTTCAAAAAGTATCAAAGTTCTATAAGTATGGTCAAGACTTCAAATCAGTTACAGTCAAAACCATTAAAAAAGTTAACTATTGAAAGGTATCATTTCCTACAGTTGAAATTTGTATTACACAGCAGTACAAAAATTAACAAGCCATATTGCAGTTTTTACAATTCTTGATAGTATTAAAGAAAGATTAAAAATGATATTACTTCTTTTATTTAAAAATACTTACCATCCAAAAGAGAACTTTTTTAATAACAAAAAATATATGTATGAATGTGAATTACAATTTAGATAATATAATGAAAAAGGTCATTTGTACAAAGTATAGAAATTAAATAATCAGAAAACTTCAATGTTAATCTTTTCTTTGCCTTCCACCCTACATTATTTCTATCAACCCCTCTAATCTTTTTTGATAGAAGAATGATAAAATAATAATAATTTCATAACTATAAAAGTTTAAAATTTTAAAAATTCTACTTCAAAAATTTAAAAATTAATATTTTACTTCCATTCATCAAACTGTTGAAATTTAAAATATTAAATCAATTACTTTTGGTGTAAGCCAGACATATATCATCTCTATTACTAAATAAAAACGAATGTGTGTCTAAATGTTGACACTTTTCAGAGTAGAAGTTTGACCAAGAGTTACCAAATTTGGCACAAATATACTTTAGAAAACAGAAATGTGCTCTCTAGAGATTATTCCTAAAAAATAAATAAATCTTTATATCATTTTAAACTTTAGAAGAAAATCATTTTGATGATAGCAGTTTAACTGATATGCAATTTTTCCACTTGATTTTTCTAAAAAAAAAAACATTTTATATATGATTTAAAACAATAATTTTCAATCTTACAACAAAATTTAAATCACCTTCATTGTTTATACAATGTTTTAAAAAATTTGCATCCCTATTTTCTTTAATTTTTGAAAGCAAAAAAATAAATATTATATTTTAATTTTTCTCTAATCGCCTTTGACAACCAGCAAATTTAACAGAAATATTGTTTTTTAGCAGCCTTAAACTTTTGTTTGACATTGTACAAGAGCCTTTCTGATGCACATATGTCACCTAATATCACAGATACAGAGAAAAGTAGATCTAGCTTTATCATTTAAAGAATTAAAAGCATATTGTCACACATGGTAACTTTATTTTTATATTTCTCAAATAAAATGAACAGATGATTCCAATATTAAAATGATATGAGACATGAAACTTGTATTATATGAACACTTCTAACAGGATGTTAGGTGGATATAAACAAGAGAATAAAGGAATTTAAGAATAGCCAGTAGATATATATATATATTTTAATTTCAGAGATATTACATAAAATCTCAAAAGGTTTTATTCATATATTTGAAGAACAAAAAAAAAAAAACAAAAAAAAAATCATAAAATTAAATAGGTCAATAAAAATTCATATTACCAAGGAATATGGGGGGGGGGGGAAACAGAATTTACATTCCTTAGCTTTTAATGATATGGCAGAAAAATATTAAATTATATAATTATAGAAACATAGAAAATATTTTAAATCTCACTGCAAGTATAAAAGACAATGTAACAAACGTTTTGCAAAAATATTTTTAATTTTTTTAATTCAAAAAAAAAATTGCATGACAACAAAATAAGCTTCTTACAAAGAAAATTCAAATTTTTAAATGGTGTAAAAACCCTTTATATGAGATAATATTTTTGGAATTTATAAAACGAAACACATCTACATTTTACTTCATTTTTAAGAAATTAAAATTTCAAAAAAGTAAAAATATATCCATCTTTTAGCACCATATTCTTCCATCTAAAGTATATCCATGCCAAGCTTAGTAGCTTTAATCAAATGTTGCTTCGTGGATTGCCATTAGACAAAAAACTCACTTTTATTATAAGTAGATATTCTTTGACAATATCTCAACATTTTTTTTCCTTTTTTATTTTTATTTAAAGCATTCATATAATATAACTGTGAAATTTAATATGTGATTCACATAGTTATGCTTCTCATGCAAATGTGATGCCTTCTTACTTGACCCTATCAGGATTCATGTTTGCAGTAAACAGAATGGGTCAAGGTACAGCTATTAAAATAGCAAAAAATTTATTGTCTAATATATTATAGATAAGAGAAATTGAATATGTCGTTGAAATTAAAGCAGCCAATACTCCCAGCAAACCAAATAGCCACCAGAGGTCATAGTTTTCTCAATAAAATTAAAGGAACCTTTTTAAATGCTAGTATTAGTTATTAAGAAAAAGCTGCTGGCATTCAGCCTAAAAAAATGCGTGAATTTGCTGTGAGGAAAACAGCAAACAAGTAACATAATAAAAAAAAATTTGAGTCTATTCCTACTTAGGTCAACAAAAAAAAATTATTTTAGCTACTTCTTATTAAGTAATTACAATTAATATAAATGTGCATATACATATGACAGAATTACAATATTAAGTGGCAAAATGGAGCTTGGCGACATAGCGACAGATTTGGCGACCAATAGAAATTATTGGACAAATTTAATTAATGAATTAATATTCAAAAAAAATGTATTAACATAAATTGTTATCCACTACAAGTTTAAAAAAATCTATTTGAACTTGAATGGATGAATAAAAAGTATTTTATTAACAATTATTAAAATTTGAACAAGATATATATAGAAAGAGAGAGAGAGTGTGAGCTAATAGTAGGAATTGAAAAATAGATAGCAAGTCACACAGATATAATAAGGTTGCAATAACTATAACTGTGTAGACTTCTACCAGTTATAGTTATTGCAACTCATCTGATATTCCAGAATGCTGAATTCTCAGCTGCCTTCTCCATAGACGAGGAAGGTTTCAAAGCAATTTTTGTGCATATTGGCATAAGAAAAATTAACATAATTAAACATACTTAAGAAAAAAAATGGAAATTTTTTACTAAAAGGAAAAATACACAAGCTAAATACACTGCATTGATGTTTCCTGTTAGTCCTAAAAAAATAACACAATTTATTATCATTTACAGATCCAGACTTAACCATAAGTTTGAATATATTAGGCTCATCAATTCAACAAAATTGGTCTAATACATATTACCAGAACTCATTACATGACAGCAAACCAATTTCAACATAAATTTAAAAGGGACATTTTTAACAGAATAAAGAATAAGATAAATGCTATAAATTAACTTTAAGACACTTTTAAGTGAGGAAAATTAACTTATAAATTTATAACTACAAATCTCAAAGTAACATTAGTACCATAAAACATGAAAGTAACATTGAGCAAGATAAAAGCCCATTTTGTTTGGTTGAAATACTTTCAATATATATATCAAGTTGTAGTACTTGGATACAAAAATGGTTTCAAAGGTCGAAGACAAATGAATGCCAAAACAGATTATAATCTTTTTAAAGTCATACTGTACATTATTTTCAATCTACTCTATCACTTGCCCTCCCCCCCCTCTCCGGATCATTATGCTAGTAGAAATACTACAGATGCAAACATACTAGGACAGCCAAATAGTAAAAATTAACTAATTATTCAGTGAACGTTTTTTGTGACTAAATACTCTTCCTTTTTCTCTAAGGCAAACAGAATTCATAAACACTACTGGACTGCAAGTGATAATGTTTCTACTCAATACAACAAAAAAAGGTAACATTAAAATTTATACATAACTAGCCATAATAAATGTGGCTCAACATACATAATTATTTAAAAGAATGAAAAACCAATAAATATATTAGAAATTAAAAGGAATGTTTAAAACTTATTATTGCAATTAGTTACCATTATTGTAGGTAGTAACAACATAGTAATAACTTCATTAAGTATATATATATATATATATATATATATATAGATATAGATATATATATATCGTAGTAACAAATTTATAACAACACAGAAATTTATTTATAAATATTCAAAGAGTGAGAGAGGGTGAATTCATTTGCAAACAGTCATAAGAGGTCATCATTCTTTTTCAACTTTATTGGTATTACGAGAAATATGGTTGCAATCAATGAACTTTAGTTAATAAAAGAAATAATTTTTAAAAAAGTGCTAAATCTTATAATTTATATTTATATAAATATTATCCTATATATAATTAAAACAAAACAAAATACAAAATTTTGTCAAATTCCAGAAAGTAATTAACTGCAGTTTTGAAAAGATGCACACAGAATTGCTTGTTCTACAAATATAATTACATTTCTATAACAACAACTCCCCTTTTTTTTTCAAAGCAATTGAAGAACAAAGGAGCAGAGTAATGCCTAATTCTTCTCCAAGGTTTAAAAAAAAAAAACCTTACATTGATAATTCAATTATTCCAATACTAAATCACTTATTTATCTACTTCACTCATAAAAATCTATAAGGGACTTATATTTAAATTTTTTAAATTTAATTTAGTCATCTAAAAATTATATAAAAACAAATTCCTAAAGCCATCTATCCAATAAGACAAATTCATAAAAGGAGTAAAGAAGAATAGCAAAATTTCAGAAATACAGAAATCACAAAGTTTTTATCTTTTAAATGTCTTATATAATGAATCCTCCAAGTTTTTTTATTCTCACTATATATAAATATTTAACAATCAATAATAGTAGCATGAGTAATATTTTCACATATTAGTACTTAGATTTATAAAATAAAACATAAATTTTATCCATCATGGTTGGGATATTTAAGTAACAAGAGCAAATTCTATAGTAATATGTCAAAACATAATCAACACATTTTTAAAAAATATGTATGGGAACATTTTATACATACAAATGCATTATACTTTTATAGACAGAAATTCCAAATACAACAAAAGTTACTATTCTATAAAGTATAATCCCAATCATTATCAAACTTGGATGTCAGTGCTACATTACCCAATCAACTGAGAGTTACATAAATATTAGTGCTAAGAACTGGAAAATTATTGTAACTAATTAAAAATTTATAAGATGTCAGAAATTTACAAAATGTGTGATCATTTCTTAAATGAAATCAGTTAGTAAATGTTAAAAAATAAAGAATAAAAATCAATTTAAATTTTCAATTAAATCAAAATATCTTTAAAAATCATTAAAAAAATTAGTTTACTTTACTCCTTTAAGAATGATACAGAATAAGTATTAAATTTCTATAGTGTCAAAAAAAATCAGCTTTCTGATAGAAAAAAAAAATCAACTATTTATATTTTCAAATAGATTTCTTTCTCATAAGTCTAAATTTTTCCTAAAAAGATTAAAAATAAAGAGCAATTTTAATTTGGTCACATTTTTATTTTAAAAACAGGTAAAGAGTATTAATAATAAAAAATTTAAAATGAACAAATTAAAATTTCTTCCATGAATATATCTAATCAAATTCTAAAATAAGCTCCAAAATCTATTGATTCACATGGAAATATGAACATACAAAAACTCCAGCATATTTGCATTTAGAATGAATGCACATAAAATCTCAATGATTTCAAATATCCATGATTATAAAAGAAATTTTGTTAACTTCACTAAGAGTTTTTTTTTTTTTTTTTTTTAATCTTCCATTTGGCTCAGAAATTTCAATATTTTATTAATCATACTTTAAATTTATTTATGGTTGTTACAAACATGGATTTATATAGTTCCATCAAGTCTTGAATTCATATTAATAAGTAAGATTTCATGAAAGCTAATAATATTGCATCCATAAAGCAATGTTATTGATATTTTATACTTTAAATAATATCATGCAGAGTTGAAACATTTATTTTAAAATATTTTTGGGAAAATATTTCATTTTCAAGAATTTGGAAAAGAAAATTACTATGGTGGGGGAGGGGGGGAAATCAATGCAAAAAGATAGATAATGCAGAAAAATATACTAAATACAACTTTTCAACCAAAAAAAAAATGGCATTAACTTAGTTTTGAAGAGAACTATATATATATATATATATATATATATATATATATATATATATTAATACAGATGTACTGGAATTGCTTTCAAAGAAATTCAGAATTCTTAATAAGAATATTGAATATACAATCTCACTTTTAAATGCAACTTAAATGTTTTTTAATTACAGAATAAAATATTAAACACTTTTTTCTTGATATATAATTTAAGTATTTGTACAGATGAATATGACTCTATTTTCTCATTTCTACACCCATAAAATTTTAATACTTACAGAAAAATACACCCTTAAAATTTTAGCACTTAACATTTTTATTCTGCATTTTTTTTAAAATTCACAGTTTATCCAAGAATGTGAAATCCGATAATTTTAAACATTAAACTTTATAAAATGTTGATTGGTGGAAATGAAATGGCATCATCAGTAAAACTCCAAGGCAAAGGTTTTATAAAAGGTGAAATTACAGAAATACTTTTCCACTTATATAATATTCCAAACACTAATTTTTTGTTTTTTGTTTTAATGTGACATGAAAAATTGAACAATTTCCATTTATCTTGTAACTGATCTTCATCAAAGATAGATATATTAAACATATTTAGTTTTTAAGCAAAATATGAAATAACAATTGAGATTCTGAATGTTATAAAATCAGTTATAAACTGATAGCACTATGTTAAAATCAGGATTAACACAGAACAAGAATAATGAAATAGTAACAATTTTTAAAGAGTTAGAAAGGATATGAGAATAAAAAGAAAGCCTACTTGGTACTGCAGCACAAAGTTGTAGAAAACTATTATTCCAAGTTGGATCTGCACATATTGTATGTCTTTGCTGTGATCCTTTAAAAACTAAAAAATAACTTGAACCTTCAGTAGGTAGCTCATTATAAAGTTCCACAATTATTTTTCCACCTCCCTGAAAAATGATTAATTTTCAATATTAAAATTTTTATTCACAGGCATAAAAATAATTTTAAATGTTTCTTGATTTTTCAAAAAATTTCTTTACTTAAAATTTTCCAATGCTTGAAATAAATAACATAAATTTCTATTTTTAAGACAAAGTGTTACAGATCTGCAACATATTTTTGTCAGAATCAATGAAATTAGGAAATTAAGGAAGCTTAAAAAGAAAAGAAATATTTAAGCATTTTTTTTTTATCATGGATTTTAACAAAACCCATACAATAAGTTTAAATGGTTTGGGAACCTTTATCAAACATAAACAAACAAAAAAAAATCAAACGTATAATTTTTTTTAAAAATGACAAAGAGAAAAAAAATGAGCAAAAATGAAATTTTATAATTTGTTATCAGAAGAATATTATGCATATAATAAATTTACATATCTATAAAAGGAAATTAAACATTTCAATCCTGAAAGATTTAGATTAATTACAAATACCAACTAAGGAAGTAAATAAAATCAGTTTGTTGTTAAGAAATTTTGTTTTATATAATCCAATTTCTTATTCTCTAAGCTTTGTATAGAGAAATGTATCTTAAATTGTCTAAATATTATTTAATTTTCAACCATTGCAGTAGTTTTTTAAATGCATCACAACAAATAATAAATAATTTTACATGTAGCTTTTTGTAAATTTGAGAAAATACAAACACATTTTTTTTTAATTAATCTTTCTGCAAGTGAATTATTTTACTTCCTTAAAGCCATAAATTTAATAACCACAGCAGTCACTGGAACTGAAAACATGAAAGCAAAATATAATTTGTTTGCATGTTTTAAAAAACCTAATTTTAAAATATCTTATTTTGATTTTTTTTTTTATCCTTTTTAACATTATTATGGAAAGAAACAATTTTGATGATAGCCAAAAATTAAAATTTAAATGTCATATTAATAAATACTGGATTTTATAGCGAGATCTGAAAATTCTTCATACAAAATAAAACCCATTTTGTTAAATATAAAATGATATTTCTAAAAAGATCATTAACAAACATCAATATCAATGACAAAAAATAAAACTTCTACAAAGATAAATCCTAAATTCTATCTCATTTTTGACAGTTAAAGAGTTCCAAATGCATACATACAAACAAAACATGCTTAGAAGAAAAATTTAACACAATGTTGTAAATTAAATTAAATAAAAATGACTACATATTAAATTAAAATTTGATAAATATATAATTAATATTATAAAACCAAGAATTATTTCATTTCATACAAAATAGTATTGGCACATTAAATGAAAAACATAATAAACTTACGTAAATAGGAGCTTCTTTGGGAAAAACATTCATTTTGAAAAGACATCACCTTTTTACCTTAAAATAAAGATAGACTTCAGTAATAATTTATATATATAGTACAATTTTCAAATAAAAACTCATTTAAAATATTAAACAAAATGAAAATCTGCTTTATAGACTAGATGTTATGAACTGTTTTAAATATTAGCTGGATATAAATACATAATTTATATAAAGTAACCAAGCCACATTTAAATATAACTTTTCAAATTTTTGTTTTGTAAAAGTTACAGAGAAGTTTAATATTAATTATAATTTTAAAAAAAACTACAATATTTCAGATGGTTTTAATAAGCAATCCTGCTTTTATTAAACCTGTTTAGAAGATAAATTTAAAACTTATAAATCACATATAGTCAATTATTTTTTCTTTTTTACATAAATGCAATACTTAAATATTTTATTATTAAAAATATTAAATTCAAAATATGCAATCAGGTGTAAATTAATAATCAATATAAATATTTTTTTAATGAGCTTATGGTAAGAAATTAAATTGCATAATGAATAATAATTTTCATAGCATTTAAGAGGAAAAATTACTATGCTTAGAATTGACTTAAATACTGAATTAAAATTTAAAGACTATATTCTTTATTTAAAAACACTCATGTTTTTATATAGACTATACAAAAATCCTCCTCTTAAACTTTATAATAGTAAAAATGAAATAAATAGTTAATATATTAAGGTTATATAATAATAATTCTATTTTTCCCATAGTGTCAATCACAAATCTAGCTAAAAATAACTTAATTCTTAAAAAATTTTAATAAAAAAGTATTACACAGTTTTTATATTAACAATATAATGAATGTTTTCTCAGTTTTATGAAAAAAAAAATCTTCAATAATTGTGTTTACTGAATCAAATTAAGAAATTTTACACTTATCCTACAAAAATAAGCATTTCATAATAAAAGGATGAAAAATAAGACAGCAATATTATCAAATAAAAAAATATATATTCAAAGAATATTTCAAAATATATCTCTTTAAATGATTTTCTTATTTTATGGAACAGCTTGGATATTTCATAACTAATAAAACAACAAATATTTCAATAAGAAAATTAACAAGTAAAAAATTTTAAAAAGTAATAAGAAAATTTATATAGTTAGTTCAATCTAACATCTTTTTACTCAGTTAAGAGGAATAGAAACATTTTTTTTACAATAAATGTCAATTAGAAATAAAAGTGGAAAGTACTGTGAGTAAACTGCTCTATATGCCTTTCAAAGAAATTTTAAATTTCGATAAAATAACATCTCTTCTTTAATTTCAATAAATGGTAAGATATTTCATTATAATTTAAATCAACATTTCTTATATTTTTTTTAGAAATAAGTCAGTTATAAAAATAAATCTTTAATGCCATAAAATCAAGAAATATAATTACAATTAATGCTATATTCATACTTCAAACAAAAAATGCAATTTATTCGTAACTAAACTTACATGAAATAAGAATGTCAACATAAGATGATTTAGAAACAACAGTCCAATTTTTGTTTACATTCAACTGGTAAGAAACTGAGATTCAACAAAACCACTTAACAATACACGAAAACTGGATCGGTACCAAAAGAGTTCATTTCAAATAAATAATATGTTGTTTAAAATTTAATCCGTAATAAAAATGGTCAATTAATAAATAAACTATGGAAAATTAATTCACGATCAAAACATAGTTCACCTGACCGGAAATTCTCCATCAAACACCAGCCATACAGGAATGTCATATCGGCCAATCATTTAAGTCAAAACCATGAAGTTTTCTGTTTACTTTGACGTCACATGTAGCCAATCCTGATTGGTCAGAAGTTCTGACAGTACGGAACTTCTGACACCTGTTCAGTAGTACAAGTAACTTCAGGTCTAATACTTTTTAAAAAGAAAAAAAAAGCATTCAACAGGTCTGAAAAAATAATAGTAATTTAAAAATAATCAGCGAAATTCGAATAATAATTTTTTTTTTACGAACGACTTACTTCAGAATAGTTTTGATAGAATGGCACGATGTAACTATCATTTCAAAATAGTGACATCATGCTACATGTTAGCGATACTGCATATTGCATAATGGGACAGGAATTGGCACACAGGAGTGAGATTTGTCTGAGGGGTACAAAAATAATAGGTAAAATATAAGAATCAATGCAGTAAAAAGAAATTATTAAGCAATTTCGCAGGAAAAGGAAAGTGATTTGAATGATTTTAAATAAATGGATTGATAGCGAAATACATAAAAGTTAAAAATGGAAATAAAAGATAAACTGATGTTATTTCTTTGGGATTATTGTTTTATGTTTTTATTCCTATAGGGTTTTTTTTTGTGTTTTTCTGTTGAAGCCTTTTACAATCTTTCAATCTGACGATGGCAGACCGAGATCTGTATTTCATTTTTTTTTTTTTTTATCAATTTTGAATTTTTTTGGTAAAGCCATTTAGATAACATCGCATAAGGACTGTTTAATATTATGATAAAGATTTTCTTATCAATAAATTCAAAAATAGATGTCACTGGGCCATATTTAACTGAAAAATGTTTCAAAAATGGTGAAAAAAATAATTTTATACTAGTTTACTATTAGAACAAAAACGATATGATAAAATCAATGCTAATAGTAATGTGGTGACACTTTATAAGCCAGATAACAGCTACGAGACATGAGACATTTCTTTTGTCTTGTGTTCATGTTACTCGGGTACGAACCATAAGGTTGCGAGTTCGATCGTCGCTTATAACCAAAGTGCAACAGTACCGATGTCGAGGCAAAATCTCATGAATCCTTTTATTCTCCAAACAAATAAAATAAACTATTAACTCTCACCATTAATCTTTTGTGCTATAATGGTGTGCCTACCATGTGCAGCGAATTATTGAATTTTCAGTATTCAAATTTAAAATTAAGTAAAAATCTTAAGTCATTTAAAAAGCAAAAAATCACTTGTGTTACAAGTGACTTCACACATCAAAATGTCAATACCTCAAGTGTCTTTTATGACATCATAGGGATTGGAATAAAAATTAATGTCCCAAATTTGATAATCTAATCTAAGTAGGAAATTAAATAAATTCTTAGTTGAAGAGGTTAAAAACAGGACAAAGTATCGTTCGTCTTACCTCCGACGCACTGGAGGGGGAGTAATGTGGTGACGCTTTATAAGCCAGATAGCAGCGACGAGGCATGAGAAATTTCTTTTGTCTTGTGGTCATGTTACTCGGGTACGAACCATAAGGTTGCGAGTTCGATCGTCGCTTATAACCAAAGTGCAACAGTACCGATGTCGAGGCAAAATCTCATGAATCCTTTTATTCTCCAAACAAATAAAATAAACTATTAACTCTCACCATTAATCTTTTGTGCTATAATGGTGTGCCTACCATGTGCAGCGAATTATTGAATTTTCAGTATTCAAATTTAAAATTAAGTAAAAATCTTAAGTCATTTAAAAAGCAAAAAATCACTTGTGTCACAAGTGACTTCACACATCAAAATGTCAATACCTCAAGTGTCTTTTATGACATCATAGGGATTGGCATAAAAATTAATGTCCCAAATTTGATAATCTAATCTAAGTAGGAAATTAAATAAATTCTTAGTTGAAGTGGTTAAAATTTCAAATTTGAAATTGACTCGCAAGGGAAATTATCTTTTTTTTTTTTTTTTCGAAAGTTAAAATATGCATCGCACACCCTTTATTACAGAAGAAATTATCGATTCATTTGTCTCAACGGACACAGTGCAAGATAATATATAACAGTAGCTAAAAAACCGAACAAAAACGAAATGCGATGTTTTTAAAATCAAAATGTGACTTGGGAAGTATTGCCGTACTTATTGCTATCCTAAGCACTTGCCAGATTCAATGGAATCCTGATGTGCAAACCAAAAAAATCCAGTCCCTTAACGATCGGCTAAAATAATGTGCAAAATGTTTTCATTTCATCCATCCGTCAAGAACACATATGACAAACAAAAAAATGCGATTTATGCAGTAGATGCATTCTTGATGAAATTAGTTAAAGACCACAAAAATATATCAATTATCATGGTGAGCATTCAGCTCTATCCAAAGAGTGCTCTTTCTAAATCAAAGAGTAATTCTTACCATACTTAAAAGAGCAAAAATTTTTATTCAAAAGAAGAAGGACACATTTTTTAACAGGCATGATAGATATAAAAGACAATATAACTATAATATCGAAAAGAGGATTAATCAAAACATAGATTGAATAAAACGAAATAGCAAACCAGATCATATAATGGGATAACATAAATAGAAAGGTTTGAAATAATATATAGAGGGTAGAGCCGTCAACAGTCAAGCTGGCCCCAGTTGGAAAGTATTGACTTGTGACCCCCCCCCCCACACACACACGCACCAAAAACTTCCACTCTATTTTATTCCGGATTGGTGGATCTTCTCTCAAGGCTCAAGTAACAGAGTTTTAACCCTTCGCTGTCGTGAGAAGCCTGGCAGAACGCATGGCAAAAACTTATAAAATATCTTTAATCAAAGTGAAGAAAAAGAGTTATCCAAACAGAAAAAAAAATTATCAAAATGAATTACTCTTAGCTCAAAATACCTAACAACATTGTTACGATACCCTCAAGATATTATCAGGTATTCAAAATATCGAATAACCTAGTTGAGATACCGTAGAATATCTTACGGTAATAGGGATCTATGTAATTGGATGCAGGTACTTACTGTGAAGCACCTGAGTTTTCCTTTTTTTTTAAATATCCATTTTGTTGATTTTCTGTTTTTTTATTAAAATTTTTTATCCCAAATCATGCAACTTAAACTTTGACTTTTTTCGTCGTTTTTGTTTTCAAATTTTTAGTATTTTGTTTTGCCTTTCTTCACAATGACCTTCGTTCAAGAGAATAATACAAGACATGGAAATTAAAAAAAAAAAAAAAAAAAACCTAGCTTAATATTCCATTTTTTCCATATCTGAATCCTGGATTTTCAAGGAGATGTTCTTCCATTTGAAACTTCATCTTAGCTCTATGAAAATTTTCTTCTATTTGCACAGGCAAGATCAGACTGGAAGGGGAATAAATAAAAGGTATTTCCAATACCTACTACTTATCCTATCTAAATAATTCCAATATGGACACGTCGTTTCACAAAAACAAAAATCCTTGTCACTCAAATCTTTTACAAAGATTTAAACTTTATTATTTATTTAAAAACTCGTCAGATTTTTAATATTGACAACATGAAAGTAGTTTTTGATAATTTTTTTCCTCCTGTGTTCATGCAATATTGTATAATATTGTAAAATATTTAATAATATAATATCGCAAATTATTGTACAATATTGTACAACAGGCTGTGCTACCCGGGAAACATCTCCCAACTCGATCCCTTCATGTCTCTGCATTCATTTTCCATCGAGATAATTCCGCGATTAGGATATGAGTTTTGAAATCGATCATAATTAATAATCACCACATCATAGAATTTGGAAAAAATATCAACAAAGATCGAAATAATCTGCGAAATTGTGCTCTGAAACAATCTACAGAAATCTTATCAAAAAATGCTACTGTTAATTCCTACTGATGCCCAAAGTTTCGAAAGCTACTAAACCTGTGGCGTAACTAGGTTGGTCAGTGACAACAAGTGCCCTGGACGCTCTTACTAGTCAGCCCATAATTAAGGAATAAATTAATTGCAATTAAGAGAAAGTTTTTTTAAATTTAATTCTTATTTTCTAGTTTCCTATCAATAAAAGTGATGACTATTTTTCTTTCTTTTTAATGCCGCGAAATATTCATTTAATTTGGGAATTCCCAAAATTCTATTCACCATCCAAACTCCATATCTATTTAGAGAATTAGAAATGCTTTTTTGGATTAATAAGCTAGGTCAGATATACGATACACTCTCGAGTATCCTGTTCACAACTATCTGGCTTCGTTTTCTTTTATAATAATTAAATGAGGACAGCAAAGCTTTGCATTTTAGTAGCATTGTTTATGTTTCCTGCATTTAAGGAATTACTGAATTTATGTTAAAATGTGAACATTTTATAACCTTTAACTTACTTCTTCCAGAATAAATTCTTGAAACGCATAATGCAGTATAAACTATCAGTACAGAGCCTTCTATTTTAACTCAACAAGTTACCGGCAACTGCTTCTATGATTCACCGGGCAGTAGCCGCACTCACATTCCACAAGGCTTGTGGAGATAAGTGGAGGGCTTAATACTCAATAAGAATTCAGAAAATATGTATTATAATAATGAGTTTTAATATAAAAACTTTGTTTTATAGTATTAGTGGGCAAAGAAATGAGTTCATAGAACTTCGGCCTATCCGGCTTTTTTGTTGTTCGGCCAGTCCTTTAGTCACATTAGGCGGGATATTCGAGAGTGTACTGTAAGATCATAATAAAAACGAATCGTGAATAAGATGAAAGTATATGTTCTAGCTTCTTTATTTAGAGAGTCAGAGAAACATTCAGCATGACTTCGGGTTTGATATAAATAAGTTCAGAATATTTTTGTTCACTGAAAGTTCTTATTAGTCAGGGAAAACAAAAACGAGTAGCATTTTGATAAAGTTAATAGAATTACTGTAAACTAAACTGAATGAGAAGAATCAGGAGTAATAAAAAAAAAAGTACTAAATGCAGAAATGTGATGCGAACTTTAATATGCTATAAATGGAGTGGTTGAAATAACAAAACATTTATTAATCGAACGTTTTGACAACTTCATGAGATTGAAATAAATTGATTTCGTTGAAATTTTTAATAACGAAACAATCAAAAAATAAACCTTGACTGCTTTTTGTTTTTTAATTATATTTCTAAAAGAAAAACCATTAGAGATGTTCTTAAAAAACTCCTTCTCCAGGGCACATAGTTTTTTTTCTTCTTATTATTATTAATTAGTCCCTTAGGTAAGTGACTACGCTAAAAAGAGGATTTTTTGCAAAATGCTGAAATTTCTTTTATTTAATATTCTTAATGCTTGAATAGGTTTATTTGTAAAACCGTAAGAATTTTGTTTCAAAGTCTTTTTTTTTTTTTTTTTTGATGATGATGATGATTTTTTATATAGCAAAGTCTATTTTTTATACTGATTTTTATATTTGCATTTACATAAGTGTTAATGCTATTTTACATGTTTAGATTCTCAAATTCTAATCTTTAATATAATTTTCTTACAAAAAACTTCATAAATAAAAATCTAATGAATATTTCTTGTTCAAATTTGGTATAAAGATTTTTCAATATGTTCTACAGTTCCTGAACTAGAGAATAAGTAAGCTATTCATTAAAAAATATGTCTGAATCTTACTAATTATACTATCTTCAAAATTTTAAGTAAATCATTTGATAAAACTCTGAACTAAAACATTTTTGCTTTACATATCTTTTTAACCAAGAAAAGGCACTTTTTTTCTAATTTTTAAAAAAACTTTTGCCACTTAACTGGTATATTTTGTTTTCATTGATGTTTTTTACAATCTTTTTAAAGCAAATATTCAAAAATACAATTATTTTCGAACGTTTTTCAAAAAATTCACCCCGAATGTACTGAAATAGATTAAAAATTTTCTTATATGTCTTGCTAAATATTTCTTTGTAATTAAAAAGTTGTAAAATCTATTTGATTTATCGTATAATTAATGAGAATTAAATCAGTGTTTGACGATAAATAATTAATCAATTAACTTCTTTATCGTGACATAAAATATAAACTCATTGAACACCAGAACAGAAACAAAAAGCATAAATTTTATAGAAATTGCAAATATTTTCATATACTGAAAGTGAATGATAATTTTTACTTTTGTTTTTTTAATGCAGCATTTTAATTTCATTTTCCTTATTCAGTTTCAAAGTATTAGTTTTGCATTCTTAAAAATTGATTTTTTTTAGTAAATTTATTTATTATTTTCATGACAATGAGGGTTTTAAATCAGTATTCTATTCTTATTTTATGTATTTTAATGATTGTGACGTTAATTTCTGAGTTACTTTCTTACATTTAATTAAATGGATAAAAAATCGGAAATCTTGAAATATATCTCTTTACAGCAATGTATTTCAAAAGTTCTTGTGAAAGTTTAACCCAGTTAAATTTTCAATTTAATATTTTAATAAAAAGAATTCAAAATTAATAATCTGTTTATATTTTATATCATGACTGCTGACTGTGATTTGATAAAGAAACATTTTAATTATTTCTTAAAAAATTAATTGGATTTCTACTGTCTTTTAATTGGATTTCAACCGTTCCAATTCCGTTTATTTCCATTCCTAAAACCACTATCAAAGAGTTACCTTTTGTGTGTTTTTTTAATATTTTCTAAATTCTAGTTTACGATAAGTACCTTTTTATTTAAATTGAAATTTCTGTATTAAATCGATACCTCATTGTTTATAAGATTCCTAAAAAAAAAAAAGTGTCTTGGCATTAGAATTTTTTTGAAAATGAACGTTAGATTTCCATTTACAAATCCCTTATGAAATGTTATTTAGTAATTATCTTTTCCAGTATTTAATATAGGTAATTAAAAAATAATAAATCCAGGCAAATTTCAAAACAAAACGTCTTAAACATATGCTTTTAATCTAATTGAAATAAATTGCTGTTGTAATCGACCAGTTTGAAAGAAAAGGTTTAAAGATTCGAGGAAGCTTTGAAATAAGTTTGTCATAAATTCTAACAATGAAAACTTCTGTAGCAAATCCTATCTTTACTGATAATTAAAATAAACGTGCGTCTGTGGATGTGTTGCTGCAGTGTAGGCCAGATCATTTGATTTAAAGCAACAAAACTTCACTCAAATACATACTTTAGAGATTAGGAAAGAGCATTTCGAAGTTATTTCGATATTTTAATTTTAAATAATTAAAAACTAAATGAATTTTGAAATGTTTCACCATACTTCCGAAGAAATAATTGCGCAAAACTGATTTCTTATATCAATAAAAATAGTTTATTGTTTCCAATTAAATAATACTAAAACTGATATAATTTAAATTGATTTATTTAGTTAATAATTTGGAGAAGGTTTGTATTATTTTGATTGGATAGTTTCAAGGGTACCAAAATTAAATTTTTACGCCATAAAAATTTAATTTTGGTACCAAAAAATATAATTTTGGCGCCATTACGCCAAAAAAAAATTTTTTTTAATGATATCAGTTTAATTTATCAAGCAAACTTTTTCTGAATTTTGGAAACTAAATTTTTTTTTTACTTTCTCATTTGAGTAGTATAGAGAAAGTATAGTAATCTTCAAAACGTTTGTCCTCGAGATTTTAACAAATCCCCATTTTTGCAGATCTCTCTGAGTTCCAAAAACACATATTTGGAAAATGTCCGTCTGTCTGATATGGCAAAAATAACTTAAAAAAAAAAGGCTCTGAACTACATGGTTGAAATTTGTCAACCACCAAATTCTCTCTTTATACCAAATTCTTTACACTAAATTTGCATATTTCTATCAAATCTTGAGTAAAATCTGTTCAGGGGAAGTCCGACCTTTCTAATGTAAGACAACACGATTTCAAAACGAAGAGAGCTAGATAGATATACAAGTAGCATCCATAGTGTAGACACCTCCCAAATTTTGAGCCAAATCCAACAACGGACTAACTGACTGCCGGTCTATACTTTCGGAAACATGTAAATGCAATGACTTAGATATATCAAATTTGATGTCGGATTTTCTAACAGTAAGTACAGTTTTGTATCAAATTTTTCTTTCAGTAGTTGAGAAAAACGTGCCTAAAACACAAATTCGATATTTGAATATTATTAAAGCATGCCAGCGATTAATTGCGAAATTACTCGCCAAGAATGACACGATAGATTCAGTAAAAATGCTAAATTCACGCTAAAGGTTAATAGTTCGTAACTATTGGATGCCAGTTGTCCTCAAGGATGTTTAGTCTAGTTATATTAACGTCCCGTTTGAAGCAACACTAGGGCTATTTTGGGACGGGCCTCGTAATTTTGATCTGCTGTCAGGTGACGAAGACGACACCTGAGCTGGTACCCCCCTCTCCACACCACACCAGCGGGAAGACGTTTGGGCAGGACGAATTTAACGTGCAACAGACCCCCTTACTCGACGGTTCTTCGGAGGAATCGGGTCTCGAACCTGGAACCCTCCGATTCCGAAGCCGTGACCTTACCACCAGGCCACCGCGGCCCATTTTTAAGGATGACAAATTTATAAGAGAGAATTCTAGAAAGTTTTGGGGAGAGCACTCAACTGGTTTTTTTACTTAATTTTCAATTATAGATTTGTTTGCTGAATTGAAATCGATACTGTTTCCATTGCTTCAACAAATATTAATGGCGATTTTTCTTTCATTGTTGAAAGGAAAAAGGATTTTATGTACTTTATATGAGGAATAAGAGATGGAAGTTAAAGTACAACGATTAAAAGACAGATCAACCTGACATTTACAGTTTTAATGTCCTATGACGTATCAACAGAACAGGTTTAAGGCTCTTAAAATAAATTGAAAGTAAACAAAATCAATATTTTTTTGATTGGATGCCTAAGACGTTTAACAAAGAAATATTTTTTAAAACTTATTAAAATTGGTGTCAAATTGCACTGCAACTGAATATATCACCGAAAAATTTCTGAATTTTAAGACACTGTAAAAATAATTTTTGATTTTCACGACGACTGCTGAAATTCCGTTTCATTTTTTTATTAATTGAAACTTATAATACCGAAAAACTCCATCTGAAGTGTACAGTCCAAACCTCCAAAAATATATTTGCACCATCTATGGTAATATTAAATTAGGCAATTTGGTCTGTAATGCATAAATGGACAGACAGACATCAGATACATAAATTTTTAGTTTTAGTTTTAGTAGAGATACTTGGACCATGGGCATTAAAAACACGGATATCTCTTTCACTTTAAAGATATCATAGCTGCATTATCATTAAAATTTTCATAAAACCATGCCTATAATTTTTAATGAAGTTTTTCTGTGCTTTTCCAATGGTGGACTGGTGATAAGTTCTCGGTTTTGGAACAGGAGGGTTTCAGGTTCGTGGTCCGATCCCACCGAAGAGCCGTCGTGTAAGCGGGTCTGGTGCATGTTAAATCCGTCGGGGCCAAGCGTCCTCCGGCTAGTGTGGTGTGTAAGCTTGGAAAGGAGGGGGCCATTTCAGGTGTCGTCCTCGTCATTTGACAGCTGTCCAATAACGCGGCTTTGATATTTCATATATATACATATCGAGGCCCCTTCCCAAAATAGAACCAGTGTTGTTTTAAAACGGGACGTTAATATAACAATTAATATAATAATAATAATAATAATAATATAATAATCAATAATATAATAGTTAATATAATAATCAATTTACTGTGCTTTCACAGGAAGTTTTTGATACATTAAGACTTTAACCATTTGAAAAGACTTAATTAAGATATTAGAGCATTTTCTTGTGTAAAAGTTTTGATACACTGAAGAAAAAACACACCATAAAATAAATATATATCTCATCAGGGGTGGAATAACAGGTGGCAGGTGGTTAGCACAGGTGGAGGACCCCTATCACCAGTGTTCTTGGGGTCCCACTAAAATAATAACATATAACGTATATTTCGATTTGTCAAGTATTAATTATTAAATCTCAAATACTTTTTAGTATTTTAACTATATTTTTATAATTCCCTTTATAGTTGTTATATTACATTACACTCCCGAGTATCCGGTTCACGACTATCTGACCTAGTTTTTTTTAAAATAGTAATTATATGAGGAAGGCAAGGCTTTTATTAAGTCATCTATAAAGGACCTTTTCAAAACCTTAAAACAGTAAGTATTGACTCTTATCTCAGCGTTATCTTTAATTATTGTGTAATCATTTAAAAGTGTAAAATAAAATCAGTTTGAGCCAATTTCTTAAGAATTACGTCCACGATTTACGTTAATGTTTTGTTTATGTTTCTAGCATTTAAGTTGGGTATCACAGACTATGTTAAAATAAGAACTGTTTATATCCTTTAAATTATTTTTTCTTTTATAAATTAATTCTTGAAACGTGCTGTGCAGTATATAAACATATATAAGCTACCAGTGCAAAGTCTCCGATTTTAACCCCACACGTTACCGGCAACTGCTTCTATGATTCACTGGGCTGCGCCAGCGTCCACATTAAAATAAACAGAGGGCTTAGTACTCAATAAGAAATGAGAAAATACGTGTTATAACTGTGAGTTTTGGTATAAAAACTTTGTATTCTGGTAATGGTATGCAAAGAAATGAATTCATAGAACTCTGGCCTGTCCGGTTTTTTTGTTATCCAGCCAGTCCTTCTGCCGCATTACTCGGGAGTGTACTGTATTTATTTTTTAAAACTTAGCGGCTTAAATAGCTGAAGTGCTGAATCATCAAATGTAGGCAGCTAAATCATATTAGTTTGAAATTTTTTTTTAATATAATTATTTAGATATAATTTTTATATCCATTCTCCGCAGAAATTTTTGGAAACGAATGAGATGTGAAGGTTGCAATTAAATAAAAGAAGGGGTCACTATTTCAGTACTTAAACTGGGCGCCATTTTAGATACACACTGCATTAAAGATGGCATAAAATTTGCCACTTCTGGATAACAACTGTTTTTTTTAGGTAGAGTATTTCATACTGTAATTTTCAATTTTCAAAGGCTGAATAAAAAATTTCGGATTCTGGCTAGACCAAATACAAAAATCCCACAGAAAAACTTCAATTCCATTTAATAAAGCAAGTTGAAATTTTAGAGACATATTTATGGGAAATATACCCAAAACCTCAAAAGTTTTAATCGATGATAAAATTTAAATAATTAACCCACGAACGAATATCTAAAACCTTATCTTTCTTAATAATAAAAACGAGTGCGTGTTTGTTCTCTACAGATGGCCTAAAACTACTAAATTTGGCATGAATATATTTTGGAGGTGTATCTTGTTACGATTTTATTAAAATTTATTGATCGATTTTATTGATAATTCTATTTATCACACACAATTTATATTCTTCATACGAAAAGTATTTTTGCTCCACGTGAAAATTCAGTTAATAATCAGTTTTATCAGTGTATTAGAAAAAATGTTACTTTTATCAAAAAGGTGGAAATCAAAATCAAAAATTGCAAAAGCGTAAAGAGTAGATAGAAATACTCAAAATAAACTAAATTGCAATCATATTCACAATACATTTTAATTCTTTTTATCGTGTTTAGTTAATTTTTGTTTTTTATAATATTCATAATAACTTTATAACCGTCCCAATTTGTTTCCTGCTTTTTTTTCTTTTTTTTTACGATTTCTGTTTTGATCTCCAGAGTTTTGATATAAAATCATACTATTTTTCTAATTTTTTCATAAAATATACTTTTTTTACAAATTTTTATATTTATTGTTAGCTAGTTTTTAGCCTGTATTTCTTATGACATATTCATTGTGACATTCATTCATTTATTATGACATCCGCAGACTACTGCATGGATTTTACCCATTGTTTCAAGGGAAGCCACATAGGGTAATTATTACGCATGTTAACAAAACCTTAAGCTTCCCTCTGTATGCAAGCTTCAATGACAATTTTATTCATCTCTTTCTCTCACAACACACATAATTTATATTCTTCACACAAAAAGTATTTTTTCTTTATTTAAAAATTCAAATAATAAATATAAGGAATTTAAAAAATTGTTTTGGGTATGTTTTGGATATATTGATATCGTTAAAATACATTACGATTTTTAAAAGCTTTTATGAATAAACTATTTTATAGTTTCTTTATTCCTTAATTTAATTTATTTATTTATTGTTCTCCCTTCCTTCCGCCAAGCCCTGAAATGAAGTAAAAAAAAAATCTCATCATTTTCATCGAAACTAAATTTTAATTACATTTACAATTAGTCGTCTGATGTGATGCAGAAGTTTCGAGAGATACGTACTAGCTCAAGTGTCGTCTTCGTCATCTGACCACTGTACAAAATTACGAGGTCTGTACCATAAAATCTCTACTTTTGCTTTAAAATGGAACATTAATATAACTCAACTCAACTAAACCACAATTAGTTGTTGTGAAGTATCATTGTACTTATATAGGATCTGGTATATAGAAAAAGCTTATAAACTATAAATGTATTTTACATTTTTTTATATATGATAAATGCATACATTTAAAATCCTTGATGAAAATTTAAAAAATGCATAAAGAAATTTTGCAAAGAATTCCTAAATTAATATTGCACATTTAACACAGCCAAGATTTTTGTGTTTATTTATTCGCGTAATTTATTAAGCTGTGCTCCATTGCCAGCTACTGAAGCTCTCAACAGAAGAGGACAGCAAAGACTCTTTTATTTTGTTCAGGATGTCTCCAAGATCACTGGCGATCACAGCTTCACAATGATGTCACAGATCACAAGATCTCAGTGATGTCACAGTGTTTTGTGGTATAGGACATGCAACAGCACTTTCTATAGAGCAGGGCATTATGATTCTCAACCTCACTTCTTAAAATTATTAACATTTAAAATCATAAAAAATTCATTTTGTCATAGAAGTCCTAAATCAAGGGTGGGCATTAAATCGATCGTCATCGACCGGTAGACCACGAAGACATTTTGTGGTGACCGCCTTTACCAAGACCTAAAACGCACCTACTAATAGAAACCAATTGTTACATTCATGTGTTATCCATCTGGCAGTGTTAATGTGGAAGAGATAACTGAAAATATAAATTATATATTCTCTTTATCTCTTGAGGAAAACGAAGTTTTTCTTCTTCAAAATGATATAATTTTAAAAGCATTTAGTTCAGAACATAAGAATAACTTTTGGGGTCTAATGGACGAAGTAAAGTATCCTAATTAAAATAAAGTTGTACTTCATTTAACATTGTTTTTTGGCCCTACCTACCTGAGTGAATCTGCATTTTCAACGATGAATATAATTAAGACAACGTATCGTTCCTGTCTCACAGACGACCCCTTAGAATCCAGTGCAAGATTAGCAGTTAGTTATTAAATACTGAGATATTCAAAATTGGTGGACAGTATGCAGACTATGTCTTCTACTGACTACAACTACGAGAACTAACTTTAGATGAAAATGATTCATTTTCTAATGTATTTTGAATTGTTTGATATTAAATGCATCATTTGATATTATTATATTTGTGACTAATATTATTATGTTCGTATCTTGTTATTATTAATATGTTTATAGTTATGTAGGTAAGTACATATTCTGTACCTATGATTAAGTTGCAATAAATATTGTAGACTTTTTTTTTAACTCACCACACCTGCGCCACTGGATGGACCGTAACACCTTGAAAAAATTATAAGTAGTCCATACCCTGGAAAAGTCTACCCACCCCTGTCCTAGATATTATCCTGAAAGCTCCATTTATTTCCAAATTTGCTTTGTAATAACTTGTAGGATCACGTCAGAGTACAGCATTAGAATAATCTGATATATAGAGTTTCTTGAAGGAAACATTGTCTACTTTTTTCAGAGCACGTTTGAAATAGACGTTATTTGAGCACATTTCTGTTTATGCACAATAGAGTCGAAGTGCTTCTAAGTAAACATTAGATATTTTATTCAGTGATTGTAACTGGGAAATCCTGTAAAAGTTTTTCACTACACAGACAACATTTTTGAGATTTTTCTTGAAAATGGACAATGGTTGAGAGCAAGTGATCACTGACGTACCAAGGTGTCAGTAATTTCGTATAAAATAAAAAAATTCTGAGAGGGAACTGGCTTTTGGAGTTTGTCGGCCCTTTATATAAGGAAATACCTAAAATTTGTGGTAAAGCTGTTTTGGTGTCCAGCCAATTTCTGTTTTGGCGTCTAGTGTTCTTTATGCATTATTATTCAGGTGCATTATTTTATGCAAGCGAATACTGAATGGAACCTGAATAATAATGAGTTTTATTGTAAGATTGCATTTAGAACTCGGAAGAGTTTATGAATGCGCATGTGGATAACACACAGTTGTTTCTTTTCTTCTATTCAGCAATTTTTTATACCCAGTATGGAAGTTTGGCTTTTGCATTTTGTTCTGTTTGTAGATCACTATTTGTTTGATTAGTTTCCCTTTGAGTGTTCCTAAACATTATGTAAAAATAGGATCACAAACTTCACATTTTATTTATTTATTGCTGCTTTGTAATAAAGATTAATGGGCTGAGGTCTGTATTATTTTTATTTTGCCTTGGGTATATTTCCGCAGAAACGCGGACGTAGGTTTCAGCACTATCGTTGTCTTTCTTGAGATGAATTAATTTTTTTTCATATAATAATTCTACAATATTTCTAATCTCTCAAGCACTTTTTGTAGAAATTTATTTCACTGTTCATTTAATTATACTTATCTTATTTCTCAGTATTTATGTTTAGCAGAATTCATTATTTTATAAAATTAAGAGGGTTTTTTTTTTGTTGTTGTTCCAAGTCTATGTAACATCTGAATTTTTTTTAATGAACTGCTACTTATTTCAATCAGAGTTTAGTAATTATTTTTTATTTTAGTATTCCTGAACATTTTGGATAGAGAAAATCCCACTGTAAGGAAACAAAACTTTTAATCTTGCTATATATGTTTAGATCTAAACTGTACTATACCTAATAGTTGAAAAAATTCTTGAGCACTCTCCCAATATGTATGAGACTTCTTTTATTACAACTTTTGTTAGGGTATCTGTGACAAATAATTTATATAAAATAATATCTAAAATAATTCATGTTTATCTAAAATACTGTAAACAAGATTACACTCCATCTACGCGAAGACATGTCCTAGTTTATAACAAAATAAGTAAATGAAATCTGTAACTTTGACGGATTAAAAAAAAAATTATATCCTTTGATTAGCGTTATTATCGAATCCGCAGATCTCAATTTCTATTTTGGCGTCAATCAATTCAGGCATGTTTTTTAAACATTTAAAATACCAAATTTTCTGATGCTCTGATAAATCTAAGCATGAATAAAATTGAGTCATCTGATCATAAACTTCCCTTTTTATTTACATTATAAGTCGGAGGAGGTGAAATAGTCTAATTTAGAATTAATGAAATTGTTCTCGAAATCTCTTGTTCAGGATAGTTCTGCTCTTACTTACACTCATAAAAAAATATACTTAAAATAAATGTAGAAAAAAATTGAAATTTGTAACAGTTTCTAAATCAGACAGTCCATACAACTGATCTTTTTTTCATAGATATCAGGAATGTTTAGCTTAGTTATATTAACGTCCCGTTTTAAAGCACTAGGGCTATTTTGGGAGGGACCTAGCAATTTTGAATCGCGGTCAAATGACAATGATGACACCTGAACTGGCATCCCCCTCTCCAAACTTCCATACAACGCTAGCGGGAATTCTTTGGCCCCAACGAATTTAACGTCCCCCAGACCGGCTTACTTAGCGATTTTTTGGAGAAATGGGGTCTTGAACCTGAAACCCTCCAGTTCCGAAGCCAAGGTCACACCGGCCTTCAGGAATGAAGCAGATGAAAATTATGGATCTCAGTTTCTTTCGTTGTCTGAAGCTTTTTAAATAACCATATGGCTAGAATCAATGTTCAACTAGTTAATACCATACTTAACTCAGAAATCATTATTTTATTGTGAGTATCGCTTGAATATTCACTTTTGCCGTTTCCCGGAAAATTTCGAATGCCAAACCGAAATAGCATCCAAGGATAGGATCAAAAATTATTTTTTCATTTACTTTGATATGATTCTTTTTGTTTCTTTATTTTTTTTATAAATAGAGAGAGAGAGAGAGAGAGTAAGTATACAAAGAGAAAATACTGTAATTTTTTTTTTAATTGACCTCCAGAATTTGACCATTCCCACGCTTTAAATTTCGCCACGCCTGAAAAACCCATTTCTGGAATTATATTTATCTGTCGCTTTGTCTGTTTGTTAACTCAATAACTCAAAACATTCTGAACTAAGTGGATGAAATTTATTAACTCATTAACTCAAAACATTCTGAACTAAGTGGATGAAATTTATTAACTCATTAACTCAAAACATTCTGAACTAAGTGGATGAAATTTATTAACTCATTAACTCAAAACATTCTGAACTAAGTGGATGAAATTTATTAACTCAATAACTCAAAACATTCTGAACTAAGTGGATGAAATTTATTAACTCATTAACTCAAAACATTCTGAACTAAGTGGATGAAATTTATTAACTCATTAACTCAAAACATTCTGAACTAAGTGGATGAAATTTATTAACTCATTAACTCAAAACATTCTGAACTAAGTGGATGAAATTTATTAACTCATTAACTCAAAACATTCTGAACTAAGTGGATGAAATTTATTAACTCAATAACTCAAAACATTCTGAACTAAATGAATGAAATTTATTAACAATAACTCAAAACATACTGAACTAAATGAATGAAATTTATTAACTCATTAACTCAAAACATTCTGAACTAAGTGGATGAAATTTATTAACTCAATAACTCAAAACATTCTGAACTAAATGAATGAAATTTATTAACAATAACTCAAAACATACTGAACTAAGTGGATGAAATTTAGTATGTAATGTTTACACAAATTTTTAGAGTTCTATCAATTATTATCCGCGTGTAAATGAACACGATAATAAACTGCAAAAAGCTGCATTTATAAAATTTGGTACACTAAATTATAAGTATTTTGGTAAATTTGGTATTGTACATCTAAAATACAGATCCATATCAAAGTTTTAACTAGATCCGATAACAAGAAGACTGTCTGTTGGGCTGTAGATTTGCATGCATTTAAATTAAATGTCAAACACGTTATGACAGATAAATGAAATTTGGGATGTGATCTTGTTATTAAAATTGTAGTTTTGTATCAAATTTTAATATCAATTGGTCTCTTCACTATAAAACGCAACACAGAATGCTCAAATGCCATACCTTGTAAATAAAAACTTAAGCATTCGTAGTGCTCCCGACCTTGCTCAAAATCTACAATTTTTATGTGGGGGGGAGGGGCAGTATCTTTCTCTGGGAATACTAAAGAAAGTTTCAGGGAGATTCTTCGCGCAGGTTTTAGTAGAAATAACAAGTCTAATTCACTATTCAATCATATCTATAACTAATACATTACTGCTTGCTATCTTTAACGGTAACGAGCAAGTAATAGGTATAATTACTTTTACTGTTATTTCGTAGAGTAAGCACATTTTAATATTCGCTTTCAATAATTTATCTGTAAACTCTGAATTTTAAGGTGGAAATTTCTTTTACTGGTTGTTTGTTTTGTTTCCTTTTTTTTATATGCCCTTTTGCCATATAAAAGGGGTTTTTTTAAGTGCAGTTTTTTTTTTTTTTTCAGCTTGCTATCACGAAATGAGATTTAGGCTGTTTGATAAGTTAAACAGTTTATATTATATTGTTATAATTATATCAAAATAATACGTTTTAAAACTTAACTTTCCTATTTGTTATCCATTTTTTATATGCAGATTACCGTTTTTCCTTTTTTTTACCCGGTACTAATAGAACATATAATTAATCTTTCAAACATTATTATAATTTCCAAGGAACGGGGAAGACCTTAAATTTTTTATCATAACAAACATAAAAAACAATTGTGCAATAAAATAATGTGAAATTAAAAGCGTTCATTACTTCAAAACTTTATTTAAAATTCAATATTCATAGTTGACAAGAGCTTGACATGAGTGTGACGGACATACTTTGATATAAGAAAAATTATGCCAATACATAAAATTTTTTTTTTAAGTTCTTTTTTAAATACTGTTGAAAACACATTTAAGATTGCTTACGTAATGCATAATACGTAAAAAATTATTAAACTAAATAATCACTTTATTTAAAATGTTATATTTTTGCTATAAAATATCCTTAAGATATCGTCATTCCTCCTGTCTCTTTCTTATATGGTATTTTGGGATATAATATCCTTATTTGGCTTGAAATTACAATTTTGACTTTCTCGTATATGAAATAAACAAAGAGAAGTATGGTAATAGAAAAAAAAGTTGTTTTTAATGGCACTTGTCATAGACAAGCTCACTGACTTTAGAAGTCAGGGATTTTAAGCTAAGGATGCGTCTCTTGTTTTTTCAGTAGCGCCATCTAGAGCCAAGAGTACGACTTAACTACTTACACGTCATAACCCTTTGTACGGGGTGGACTTCATTCATGCATTTCATTCACTCATCCACAGATCACAATTTAGACCTGATTCATAGAGCGATCACCCCTGTTCCAGTACCCCTAGTGGTATTACTCTCAACATGGAGGAATTTGTGACCATGACAGATTTATACGTACGCCAGCCACCACACATACGAGGATTCTTCGGCCGGCGAAGTTCGAACTCGCAACCCAAGGGACGCGTATCCAACGCCCTACCAAACAGGCTATCTCAGCCCAAATGAATGAAACGGTATAAGAACTGTACACCATATTTGAAGACTTCTATCAAAATTTGAATAATAAAATAATAATATTCTATCAAAATTGAATAATTGAATATACTTGTCAAATTTGGAATAAAATCCGTCATGGGGGTGATTGTCTGTCAGTCTGTACTTTCACGATAACTCAAAAACGCAATGATTTAAATATATCAAATTTGATATGTAATTTTATGACTACAATTGTACTTCTGAGTCAAATTTTGGTTTCAATCGGTTGGGAAAAAATAAGTCCAAAACATATTGTTATGGTTCTTTCTCACCGTCGAGTTCTTTTGATAGTGGGCGCATGGTGTGAATACACAATCAGCAGGCCTCAGTAGAAAACAACTACGATTATTTACACGACGGACACGAGTACACAAAGACGACGAACACATAGACGACAAATATTTACAGCCGAGACGAACACAGGACAGCACACAGTAACACACTATAGCAGACAGTAGCCCACAAGTAGTAATCGACCACAGCACACGAAGCGGCCAGACAGAATCCAGCAGGAGTGGGGATCCTCGGAGCTTCGCTTTACGGTCTCACCAAAGGCTGAAATTCTCGCTTTAGCTGCCGGCTCACTACTTCTCACAACTGGCTACTACACAAAAGATACGACGCTGCCTCGACAGAAGACAACAGGATTCGGCACACAGCAGTTCAGTACTCGCTCCAGACAGCGCTGGTAATTCGCGTTACTTTCGCTATGCTTCAATTCACGACGACGACCCACGACGACACACATCCAGCTTGAGAGTGCCAGCCTTTTATAGTTCCCGGGAGGCGGGGCTAGAAGCTTCTAGATCAATCAGGCGTATCTCGGTTCCTAATGGACGGATCGACAAAATTCTCGGTTTCGAGCATTATCCATTTTGTCGCCAAATTCGTTGCCAAGTCGCCAAATGGTTGCCAAGCTCTGAGGTCAATGACGCGGCACCCGCTCAGCACGCAACAGGGCTAATCGCAAAACGATCTTTCTTACGCTGACAGTATACGTGCTGGAAAGCAAAATTACAGGTTTGTAACAATATATTCAGTGTTCTAGTGCTTTCGTAATCCAATAATTTAAGCCGCTACTGGATATGCAAGAAAATATTGGGGAGAAAATTATTGATGGTTTCAATGAAAAATTCATTTGGATAACGTTTAGTCATGTAATTTTCTATTAACCCAACATTTAAAATGCATATAAAATGCATCAAGTACTGCATTCTATGAAATATGTCATATCAAAGATTTATATATCTTATATTATTTTTCGAGAACTTGATTGAAGTAACTCGTTGCTGCGGTGATTCGTTAGCTTAAAAATGAGCTGTGTTGCAAAACCTATTATTTCAAAATATTGCAATTAAAAAAAAGACGCTTTACTCATAAGAAGCCTAAAATTTTCATTTCATTTATAAAATTTAATTTCGTATCCACATATAAAATTTGCCGCATTTCAAACATATAACCAGTTCATGAAATAAACTCCTGGTAATTTTGCAAATAGAAAATTATGTTAATGGTGAAGTGATAAATTAAAATTTAAATCATCAAAGCTCTTTCTCTACACACACTTTCCATCTTCGTTCAATCAGCTCGATAAAGCTATTAAAAAATGAATATCAAATAAGATGCACAATAAATGGACTAACATTAAACCTTTTTTATATATAATAATTACTGATAATTGATCCTTCATAAAAGTTTTCACCTAAATAATGTTGTAGAATATTACTCAGGTATTTTTAAAAAAATAAGTAACTTTTAAGAAAAGAAATAGAATATTCAATAAAAAAATATGTATTTCTGTACAGGCAACAGGAATTGAACCAAAACTGAAACATATAGGGATTAGAGCTAGAAAAAAGAACAGAAAGAACAAAGTGAACTTTAGTTGGACGTTTAAAAAAATTATCAGTACTCCATCCCGGGTCTGACCTGATTGCAGCTCCATCACCTCTAAATTCAAAGGGTGAAAAGGATTTGATCTTTTACTTTTTCTCATGCTTAGTGTAGAGATAGAATAGTAACCATCACAAAATTTTAACTCGAAATTTTGACACATCCCATGATTTAGTTCACCCTGAATTCGAAAAACACATTTTTGGAAAATATCTGTCTGTGATATTTTCCAAGATTTATAGATTATTGTTAAATTTTGAGCAAAATCTGTTCAGAGGATTTGTCTGTCCGGCTCTTCCAATATAAGTTAACACGATAACTACAAAATGAAGAAATCAAGATAGATAAAATTCAGTACGTAGAATTAACATCTATAATCTAGATACCTATCAAATTTTGCGCCAAATCCCATAGAGGGGTTAATTATCAGTCGATCTGTTCTTTGAGAAACATGTAAACGCAATAACACAAAAACAAAATTATTTAAAAGCATCAAATTTTCTATGTGATTTTTTAACTTCAAGTGTAATTTGGGTTCAAATTTTTGTTTAAATTGAGCGGGAAAAGTACATCTAAAACACAAATTCGATTTTCGGACTCTATTAACCGCACTCCAGGAATTAATTGCCAGGGGTATCGCAAGAGATTCAGTAAAAATGCTGAATATCGTATCTAGTGTACGCCAATGCTATGAAAGGTGCTCTCGAGTTAACACCTTTATTGCGAGAAAGTTTTGGGGCGACCACTCCCATTGGTTCAAATAAATCAATCTGTTATATTGGCAGTGGACTTTCATCGGCTGTACTACAAATCCACTATACGACAATCACGGCCTTTTAATGCCTTTATATCATTGTATAAATGAAGTTTCGTGCCATGACAATGTAATTAAAAATGTAAATGCCTCGTGATTCTATCTTTTAATATTCATGTATTTTTCATGGTAGCCACCTTTCTTATTCCCCATGAAAAATACTAAAACTAAACATGTCTGATTGATTGAAATATGATATAAATGAGATTTTTAGCAACGAAGCCCTTTACTCCCTAATGCCAAAAGGATAGGTTCCATAAATATTAAAAGACTTCAGAGATTATAAGGATCCAAACATCCGCTTATTAGATACAGCTTTTTGAAAAAAGGATTTGAATGAGGAAAATGACTGAAGATCGAATAAATTTGACTTATGAACTGCACAAAAATTTGATTTATGTATTGATATTTGGAACGAAACAAGATAATGTGCTGAATGCCATTTTCAAGATCGCAAAATCGACAGCGAGGATTATTGTGTAGACTAAATACTACATTCGACAGATTTGGAATAATAATAATCCGAGATAATAGACATGTCTTTCGTATGCTTCTCGTCCATTTTTGAGACAGGGGGTAAGAGATGGCATACTGATTAGAGATGCATAATCCACGATTTTTTGAATAACAAATAATTTTGCTATTGTTATTTTTAAATATTTGTTCCAAATATCTGTTATTTCAATCATATTATAAATTAAAAATTATTACTTAATATTAAATATAAAATTTATTAATTGTAAGTAATACTTAATTTACTTTAATTACTTACTATAATATATTACTTAATAATTTACTTTAATACTTAATTTACTTAATTTAATACTTAAGTAATGCGTGATTTAATTAACTTATCTGTTTCAGCTTACTTCTTAAATTTGATTTTTTTTTCAAAACTATTTATTTGATTTCTTTATTGGAGTAAATCATTTTCTGAAAAATTTGAATTAAATATATATGTCATTTCTTTAAATTGTTTAATTTAGTTCTATATTCTACCAATAGATGGCGCCAGCAGTAAACGGTATATATGCAAAGTCAAGTCAAAAGCAATTAAAAAGGATTTGTATGGAATAGTGCATCATCAAATGCGAATATCTGAAGGTCAAGATCACTCTCATGAAGTGGAGCGGCGACTTCACACTTTCCAGTAAAGTCACCGCTCTGATAAATTTCAGTGATATGCAATTCAATGATACGATAATTCCAAGAATAACCGGTCCGTTCACTTTTCAAGCCATTCACAGATTTCTCCCTTTCTGTTTCGTTCGAGAGCTTTCATTGGATAGATTGTATCGATTGTTACTTTCCAGTGAAGTCACCACTCCGGTAAATTTCAGTGATATAGTGTCGATTGTTACTTCCTATCGTGATCCAAAACCTATAATCGAAATATCACCAGTAAGATCGTTTTAAGGATTTGAATCACACCCCTCTTTGAAAAGTATTGATCACTGGTATTTGTGACTTTTTGATATTGGTTAAGTAATAACCGCTCGGAAAATATTCGTCATCCCTAATTCTGATTACAGCAAATGTATTCTTGATATTTAATGTTTTGAAAATTATGGCTTATTTTTTGAAAAGGAATTTTCATTTAATGAGAAATTATATCTTCAGAAGTAACCCATTTCAGTGATGACCTTTTCATTCCAATGTATTATTGGATATATTAGAATCACTACTAAGCATATTTTGATTTAATTTTTCTAGACTAGAATTTTGATAGAAAATCTGTGAATGATCTTTGAAGATTTTATCGTTAAGCATTTTAAAGCTTGAAGGATCGAATAGCTGTCTCTCAGCAAAATTAAACTTTTTCCTGTGACTGAAAGTTCATTATGGGTTTGGCAGATTGTCAGTTACCGCCATAAAATTGGAGTTGAAAGAAATTCTATAAACGGAAGATTGCTGGCTAGAAATATCCGCTACTTAGTAAATGATTGTGATTTAGATGCATCTGCAACGATGATATGGTAATTTTGAAACTCATTGCATACAATTTCTTCAAAAAATTCCTTAATCACAAAAACAGAATGAGTTTTATTCTAGAAAATAAAATTTGATGGATAAGTTTCAGAAAGGTTGCTTCAAGAGATGATAGAATTAGGTAAACTGATAAGACAGCAATGATAAAAAGGTTTGTAGAAGCGTCCAGATCCGTAAATAAATTTTCAATCGAAATTTCATCTTCTTTAACTAATTTGATGTCAGTATTACAATTTTGATGGTAAATAAATAAAGGAGTGCAGTTGGCAAGTTGCCTGAGAAAAATTGAGCAAATAATCTCTTAATTTTTTCCAAAGATATATCCTGTAACAAAATATTTGGGAGCATTTAGACCATTCGAGGACTATTCTGAGAATTGTAGGCTTTGAATTGAGTTTCAGAAAATTTATTAGTAACTGAACAGTTGTAATAAAAGATACTATTGTTTATTGTGTTCAGAAACTCTTTTGTTCTAGAGTCGTAACTTTTGTATCCAATTGATTTTAGAGCATTAATTTACCTTTATATCGAATTATTTTTAATATAACTTCATTTTCGTTTGTTTCGTTTAGAAGTATTTAATAAATTGTTTCCACGGATGTGGAAAGTCAGAACATAAATAATCCGATTTCTTTTTTTGATAGGTCATCTATAAAATATTTTTCAGAACTAATATTAACTTTCCAAGGATTATAACATTTATGTATATTTTCCATTGTATTCTTCAGATTTTTTGACTTATAGTCTAAAGAACCATGAGCACAAAAGATAAAAATGCGTATTCTACACCAAAATTAAGAATTTGAAACATCCCCCCCCCAAAAAAAAAACAGATAAAAAGAATTGGTGAGACTGCACTACCTTCAGTCAAATCTTTTGAACTGTTTTACTCCTAGAGAGAAATTTTTTTAATGATTATGGGCTTCCATTATGGCCGTGTGAATTTTGTGTACTGCAAACATTATTTGAGAAGGAAACCATTCGCAAAAGGAGAAAATTTTCAATCGATTAATAAATGATGGCAATAAGCTGAGTCATAATTCTTTCAAAATTAAAAAAAACAGAAATGAGAGCTGCTATATGAATTTTTGGATTTATCTCTATTTGGTCTAGGTACCGGATGGATAATCCAATGTTTCCATTCCTCTGGGATATAATATGTTACAAAAACTTCCTGAAAAAATAATTATTAATGTTATTAAATCTGTGACAATAAGTTTTTAAAACTAATTGTTGTAATGCTGGATGTAAATATAATTTTACTCTTGCGAGTATATTTCATATTTTATATATTCGAGAGTATCTTTCAATAAATATTTTATTTATTGAAAACTTGAAGGTGAAAAGGTTCTTTGATGGAGCTCGAATCCACATTCGATAACTCAGAGTAAATGTCGTCATATTCATTTTGTCCAAGACGTAAAACAAATTCATTTGTGTATTTACCTGAAAATTATTCTGAAGAAGAGGGTTGCATATTGTTTAAAAAAAGTTTTAAATTCAATGGAAAGTAAACATCATAATCATCCGAAGCGTCTTTGTATGGCTTAGCTTTGAATAAGATTTAAAATGGTAGAAAAAAGAAAAAGAGTAGATCTCACGTGCATTCAAATCACAATGAAAAAAAAAAGTATTGAAAATAATAACTCAAATCCAAAAAAAAAAAAAAAAAAAGGAAGCAATAACCTATCTTGCTTCAAGAATTTCTCCCCCCCCCCCCAACAAAATATGTTATTTATAACAACAACATACAAAACACGTTGGAAATCTTTACATTTGCGTAACGTCACGTGATATATTTTCTATATTCCTGATCCATATTTAAAAGAAAAATATATTCTGATCTTTTTCTATTCGGAATGAAAAAATTCCTATAACTAAATTCCTATGGTCTTTAAGTGAACAAAGGAATTTTTTCCTAATGTTCATTTAAAAATATAAGAATTATTAATAAACTCTTATTAATAATTCTTATTATTAATAAACTCTTATTAATAATTCTTAGATTCTGATATCTACTCTTTTAAGAATTTATTAATCAAATCTTGAATGAGTTTATTGCTCTTCTCTCCATTCATAAAGTTGTTTCATGTCACTAGTAAGAAAACCAACATACTGTATTCTGTAGTAAAGAACAAAACGTGAAATCAACTGAAAAGAATATGTTGTACGAAAAAACAGTTTTGATTTTCAAAATTTTTGAATTCTTATTAAAATTGTAGATACATTATTTAAAGTATACTGATTCATACAGTTCTGCAGAGTTAAATTATTCAAAACTCACTAAAAAGCTATTTATATGTGTAAATGCTACTTTTTCTCTATAGTTTTGACAAAATTTTATCCGTTCAAATTAAGCTGATGAAAGGAATTGATTTTATTTATTTTGAGCATATGATAAATAATTTTATAGATATTAGCAGTATCTGTGCAAATATTTTTTGATTATTTAGTTACTTAATTTAAATTCTTGGAATTTTATTTTAAATTTTAATACTTTCTTTTGTATGCCAAAGATTTTTCTGTCAGCTACGAGAAAGAAAGATATTTTGTTACATTTTCATTTTTTCTAAGTGCTGCAGTTTCTAAATTTATTTCAGTAAGTATTATTCTAGTTATGTGAATAATACCTGTAGAAAAAAGCCGTGTGTAAATATAGTAAACTGTTATGTATTATTATCTGGTAAACTTATATTCAAGTTTTACATTAAGCATATCATATTCATAAAAGAGAAATTTTACTATGTAATAAAGTATTATGTACATAAAAAGAGAACAAAATTTATGAAATAATTGTTCAATTTTGAAAAATCTTTTACTACTTGCAGTACCAATTTTTAAAAAAAGTTAAATCAGTATAACTTTATCTATATCTTTGCCATGAATTTAATAATAAAAATGTTGAAAGCATTTGGAAAGCATTTATTTTGAATGTTATTAAAGGAAATCAGAATTCCAAATGCATTTTAAATTAAAATTTAAAATATGCATTTTCTCCAAATTATAATTTCTACTTGAATTAAGAGAAGGTAAATATTTTCATTATTTTAATTCTGAATTGAAATATATATACATCTAAAGTACAAATAACTTAATATTTAATCAGGAAACAAATGATTAAAATGCTTAGATTTTTTCTATCAACTAAGATTTAAATTGTATCAAAACTGAAAGTTTACTGTATCAAAATCTTGTTGGTAAAAAAAGAATCTGTTATTTGTCAGTTTTGGTGCTGATGGCTTCCTAAACCCTGATAATTTTATTAAGATTTCAATGATTTGTTTTTTCATGCTGTTTCTAATATCTGTACCATTGTCACAACTTTTTGCAGGAGGTTTCATATTTTAATACTTTTTCATTTGTAGATTCTTAATGTTAGATATGTGCAGATACAAACTTTAGTTGTAAAATTATAAAATTTGTTAAAATTAAATGGCTACACACATAAGGTACATACTTATAAACATCTTGAATATTGTAATATTTTTACAAACTGTGCTTTTAATAAAATATTTAAATTTGTGAAAGGTGCTGCCTAAATACCATATCCTATAATCCAATGCGTATTATATACTTTTAGTTTAGAATTTAAAACCATATGCACTAGCAAAATAAAATATCTTTTATATATTATTAAAATTGGTTCCAGTTTTTTTCTTTGTTTTTTTATATTTTTCAAATTTAATTTCATAGATATGTGTGCGTTTAGAAATAAAAATTTTATTTACAGGTTCAGTTTTATCAGTGAAACATACAAGTTTATTTAAAGACTGCACATATGTTGGCTTGTTTTGTTTATTTTAGAGGCAGTGTAATGAATAATAAATACTATAAAATATAATAAGAACTTAATGAATATATTTAATATATTGTAATGCAATATTATCTATCTTGTAATTATAAAATATAAAGCTATCAAAATTTTTATTTTCTGAAAATAATTGATGTATTATAGAAATTAGGTAAGGATAATTTATTATAGAATTTTATTTGTATAATGTTTGTCTTTTGCAATTAATTTCTTATCATTTATCAATGAGTAATTCGTCTGCTAATTGATAAGATATAATAATTTATTTCATTCTTTGTTATTTCTAATTGCAAATAAAATATTTCAAGCAAGTATGTATTTCGGATTATTATATCAATAGTCGCAAATGCCTTAATATAGAAAGGTCTTTTTTATTACTGCTAGAAATAGTGGTTTTAGATTTTACTTTTCCAATTTAAAATACCTTTATTAATTAACTATTGTAGCCTATGCTGACATAAAAGAATAACTCGGTATATGTCTTAATCAAAATAACCTTTTAGATTATGATTTGTAATAATTTTTGAGATATATCTTAGGCATGTATTTTGATTAAGAAATATTCAAGTGCTTTATCCTTTCCATGTCATTGAAAGATAAAATTAATTCCCGATATCCACTAGTAGATTTACTTAATCTCTTTAATTCTTATTAGTAATCAGTGCAGCTGTTATACATGTGAAGATAATATAGGTGTGTATTAATTGTCACTAACAAACTTTTAGATTAACTGTATATTATTGGTAAACATAGTCTAAACTAACATGATTTCATTGATTATTTTTAGCAATTAATTGCTGGCATGCAATTAGTGCACAAGTACTGATAAGTAGCTTATTGATCATAATGGTATAGAATATATAACTGGCTAAAAATATTCCTAATTTTAGTCTTTGGATAGAGAAAATCATAATATTTTACTGCTACAATTGTACCAAACTTTTTCGCAAAAGTGCAAGACCTGCAGGGGAAAGATTAAAAGCCTTGGAATAGTCTTATACGTATGTCATGTGAAAAATGACTTTTAATAAAGCTGTTAATAAATTTTATATATGTGTTTAGAAACTAAGATGCTATACCATTAAGAACTTTTAATTCAAGCCAATTAAATTAGAAATTTTAATTCATTTAGAAATTTAAAATTTGAAGCAAATGTAATGTCGGCTTTTAAGGTAAAAGGAAGATTGGATGTTTTCTTATTTTTGTAAGAAATAGAAATAATTTTATGTTGTAGAAATTATTTTATGAACCTTTTAATTTATAATATCCATTTTATGTTGTTACAGCAATGGATCAATCAAGCCAGAAAAAGAAAGTTTGCTTTGCTGCTGAAAAATTGTGTTTAGTTTGTGAATGGGAAAGCTGTGATGTAGTGGAAGCTAATATTGAAATTTTTTTATCACACATTACTACAGAGCACCTGATAAATGTAAATTCAGGCATGTAACGAGTTATTAATTTTCATGATTAATTTCTTTTATTAGTAGCTACTTACTTATTAAATATATTTAACAGATCCTATGTTATGATAAAAAGTAGGACAATGCAGATATGAGTAAGATATATTTAATTTAAATATTGGCATTTGCTGTTAAGAGAATCTGTTTCTCTTTGTCAAATGTAGAATTTTTCTGTCTGTTTCATACAATTTTTGTAGAATATTCATGCTTTACTATTCTCCTGTTTTGTGTATTACTTAAAAATGTTATCATTTAACACAAATCCACATCGCTTAATACAACACAATAAAATTTTATAAATTTTTTAAAGAATTTCTTGTGATTTTCAATTTTTTTTCTATTGATAAAATAAATATTTTTATTAATAGTTATTTTCTTTAAATGTTATTAGAATTTGCTTGTAATATATATATATTCACTTTAAATTAGGTGATTTACACTGTCATTGGAAAGACTGTGAAGGCTTTACTGATAATCTACCAGAACTGAGGAGACACATTTTATTACATGCATTTCACACGAAAATAAAATGTTATGGAGCCAATCTCCAAGCACGCAAAAACATGCCTAACTGTTTAGCAGGCATGCAGAGTCGTAATATTGTGCCTGAATTACCTGAGCCATTAGTTTGCTGTTGGGAAGAATGTATGGTAAGATATTTAGTCCATATTTAAATAATTTATTATTTGAGAAGCCAAAAACCAAGGGTTCTTAAATTAAGCATTGACTTATACCCTCCCTCTGTGTGAAAATTATGAACCTATGGTGGTGTCAGGATCATTGCGCGTATTTAAATTTTTTTTTTTATCTATGTTGATAATGAAGATGAATATGTCTTTCTATTTCTTTGTGTGTGTGTGTAGGTTAGTACTTGACAGGCCAAAACATTTGACTAGAGCTATATATATATATATATATATATATATATATATATATATATATATATATACACAAAAGTATTAGAATCAAGTTAATAGGAAAAACAAAAAATCAAATAAAAATTAAACCAAAAAAATTATAAAAAATATAAAAAAGAATCCGGCCTGAAGACTTTTTCAAGGGTCACCCTCAGGCAGGGATTCAAAGAAAGGGATTTTTTCTGTGAGGAAATACAGACATTGTCTAATAATGATTCCTCGTGACCCGAAAATCCCCTGAAATTATGCTCAAGAGATATACCATTTTAACAGAAAGGAAATATAAAACAACAAATTAGAAGAAATTAACCACAACAAAGTAAAAATACAATAACAATAAAAACAACAAATAGCACTAAAATTAAAAACGAAAAAGCCAGTACATACCATCAACAGTCAAGGAAACTTTAAACTATCGATTGTGATTCCCTGTTTTTAAAAAACTAACGATAAATTATGTAAACAGATGTAGGCTCCCAGCGCCATCTATTGCAATATATATATATATATATATATAAAGATATTTAGCCCATATTTAAATAATTTATTTTTTAGAAGCCAAAAATCAAGGGTTCTTAAATTAAGCTTTGGCTTTAAGTAATGACACAGGAGGTTCTTATTTCAGATTCTACAAAATTTGCAAACAAAATGACATTTGATAACTTTTATTTAACACATTTTATGTGTCAGATTGATAGGATGCTCATTGTTATCTCTTAGTGATAGAGAGCATTTCAGCATGTTCCAACTTTCTTTTACCTGGTACAGAAAACATGCTAGAAAATTCTAGATTAGACAAACTTAAAGTTAGTGAGAGTAGTCACCTTTCTATGATTTTCTTGCATTCTCCCTTATAAAAATACCATTAAAACATACTTCTTTATGAAATGTGTGAACCTGTGCAAGGCTAGGATCACTATGAGTACTAAATTTTTTATACAAAAATCTCTACTGATAATGAAGATAAATGTGTCTATGTCTGTCTGTCTGTTTTCGCGTATGTGTAGATTAGTGCTCTACAGGCCAAAACATTTGACCTAGAGCTACTAAATTTGATATATATATATACTTTGGAGGGAGAAATACACATCTCAGAATTATTTTCAAAGAAATTAAATTAATTAAAACTTGAAAGAAAATTTGGTATTTTTTTTACTAGGGCTTCAGAAAAGATCATAACACAAAAGTTATTTTCTTAGATCTTAAAATTCAGAAAATTAAGTTTTCAATGATGCAAATTTTTTACTACATATATTTTTTATATCTTTTAAATTATTAAAAAAATTTTTTTTTGCAACCATCTATTTTATTATTAAATTGAATCTCAAACTGTTCTCGTTGTGTCTATTAATATTTCTTCTTAGCTTCTTTTCTATTGTTAATGGTCAAGATATGAAGATTCATCTTTTTAATTCTGGAAGGATTTCAGTATAAGGCATGCTTCTAATAAAATTTTTGAAATTTTCTTGTATTTACAATTTAGGTTTAATTTCAAAACTGATCAAAAGTGAAAATAATTAAAAGTTCTCCGCTTTTTAAATACTGTTACTCTTTTCAGTGATATAATTAAATTTATATATATGTAGATAAGAAAATTAAGGAAATGCATAGCACAATGAACAGAATAGTGTAAAACTTTTAAAATAATAGATACCTATCAAAATTTGAAGTTTAAAACTATTGTGCTAATTCAGCCATTAAGACCAATTTACACAAAGTATTTAATTGAAATTTTTTGTAATTATTGATTCTGTGGAACCAGGTGCCAAAAGTTACTGATTGTTAATAGAATAAGGTGAAACACAAGAAGGTGCATACATCAACCTTTTGATAATTTCGGTTGCAGTACCACTTATCAAATTTAATTTGACCTGGCCATGCTTTTGAATCTCTGTGTTTTCACACCACTATATATATAAACTAATAGTTGAATGTAATCCAAAATTTTGTACAGATCAACAATTCTGATGATAGAATTACATACCATATTTTACTCATCTTTCTTCTTAAAAGTTTCAGTGAATAGTGTGCTTGATATTTTTGAATTCATCGATTCTCATCTTCTGAACATTATTATGTTTAAAGAAAATACAGGACAAATTCCACTATGATTCCCAAAATATGTTTTTAAATTCTGGGAGATCTAAAACTTAGAGATTCATCAAAATACTGAGACCAAAATTTTGGGCAATTACACTGCTTTGTTTACCAGTGAGTTAAAAAAAAGAAAAAAAAATGGAAAGAAAGAATATATATATATATATATATATATATATATATATATATATATATATATATATATATATATATATATATATATATATATATATATATATAATATAATATAATATAAAGTTATAAGCAAAATCCAATTATTATAAAGTATGGCTAATATGGCTATTGTAGCAAATATGTTAATAGCTTTATTTTATCCTATTTTTTTCTTGTTATGATTATTGATCACTTCTATTTTATATTTTTGAATTTTACTATTGCAATGAAATTCCTCTGGAATAATGTGATTTTAATTTAAAAAGTGAGCTGCAAATAGCTAAAATTTAAAAAGCCCTGGTTAAATGTGCTAATATACATTTTGTAGTAGTGTAGTTATTTGAAGTAAATAATAATCAACTACTGAATCTTATCTGAACATTGTAGTTTGAAAAGTTTGAGTGTTCCAATTTAGATTTTGAAAATGTTACAGATAGAAATAAAAAGTAAGGAGAAAATACATTCTTTTAATTGAGATTTTTTGAATATTAATTTAAAAAATTTCAATTTAAAGAATGTATATAAGAATTATATTTCACATCAAATTGTTTATCTTCATAAAATTAATTTATTTTAATAGAAATTTGTAAATGGTTTATAATAGTATGCACTTCTTGTAAGCATCTGACAATATATTATATGATGTAATTGAAATCATTATTATTATCATGGATGTCATATGTGCGCAGAATTAAAACTATAAATAATGTTTAAACATCAATGGTTGGAATTAAAATGTATAAAAGCAAATTTCTTAAAGTAAGGAAATTCCATGTCTAATAGCATCTTCTCCAGTTATTTAAAAGGACTGCAATTGTCAAATGCAACCCTTTTAAATAACTGCTTTATTGAATTTTAATTTAGCTTTCTTTTTAAATTAGTTTATTAATTCATGGCAATAAAATTAGTTTATTTTTCATGGCAACAAAATTAGTAATTAGTTTATTTTTTCATGGCAACAAAATAAAAGTTGTAGTTATGAATCAAGTATATAACAGAAATATACCTTAAAATATTATTATTTTTATGATCATTAAATTTTAAAATTCTTTTCATTGTTAAATTGTATAAAATTTCTCAATTTTCTTGGATTTTATAAAATTTTATGAACAAAAGATAACACTTAATCATTTGATATCTTCTATAAAATTTTCTTATCATGGCTTATATTCTAGGATTATTTTTTTTTAACTTATAATTATTTTATGTTGTTTATGACTTGTATATACACAATCTGAAGATTCATTCAAAAAGATTATTATATTTAAAATAATTTTTGTATTAAATATTCTGAAGATAAATTTATAATATGTTAACAAGTGAATATTAGTTTTAAGAAGATACATGGTATGCATAATAAATGCTACTAAAACATATGTATTTATTAAAAATTTTTAGAAATTTTAAAGTTAGATGTTACTTTTTTATTTCAAAAGGTATTCAATATTAAAGTATACATAGTATTTTGAAATTTTTTAGGATTCTTAATCTTAAAGAATGGTCTGATGTTAAGTATTATTAATTATTTTCTTAGAAATAAATTTTAGTACAGGAGAAGAGAAAAACACGACAACTATTAATCTTTTTATTGTGCTTTTGGAATTTGTTTTTTAAAGAATATGTGTATTAAATTTTTCTATTTGAATGATTCTGTAATATAAGGTAAATAAAATTTGTTTCTAAATATAAATATAAAAATTCTCATAATTTGTGTGAGTTTTCTTTTAATAATATAATTTCCGTCTATAGAATCTGAAGGAATGAATCTTTGAATCTATAAGCAATTTTTTTCCAGATGGTATATGAAAGTCCTGAGCACTATTATCGCCATGTAGACAGTCATGCTATATATGATTGTAAAAAGTATGGAAATCCTCTTTGTTTGTGGCAGGGTATGTTTTGTTCTCAAGAGCTTTATCTCATTCAATTAAATATAATTAATACTTTGTGATAATAGTAATTAAAAATTCATATATGAAGAAAAATGATTAACTCCTTTACTATTCTAATTATTACAAATGTTTTTACAAATTATTCAATTCTAGCTTTTAATAATTGACATCTGTTAGAGGAATAATTTTAATAATTTTTACTTTTCAAAATTTTACTTTTGTAAAATTTTTAAAATGAAAATAATATGTATTGGGGGAGGGGGGGATAAAGAGAATAAATTCTGTTGCATTTTTTTATTTTAGAAATTTAGATTGAATGTTAACTATTAATGATTGTTAATTTTGATAAATGATATTAAAAAATTTGCATTTTTATCCCCTTTAATGCTATTCTGAATTTTTTTTTAAATCATTGAAGTTCTATGTCAGTATGACGAAATAATGGATACTTTATATCATGTTGTATTACATTTTACATACAATTAAACTGTGTATTTTTTGCCGAATACTTTATAATTCTGTTTCATTTATTTATTTTTGCTTTATAGAAAGATAATAGTAATAATAAGCAATAATATTTTTTTTTTAACATAATTTGTTAAAGATTGCAAACGATCATTTTCTGATCAGTTTAAAGTGAAGGAACATCTCCGATCTCATACTCAGGAAAAAGTCATTGCTTGCCCTACGTGTGGTGGAATGTTTGCATCTAGAACTAAGTTTTTTGATCATATTCAAAGACAACTCCCTGGTAAGTGAATGTTGCTAACCATGATTTTAGCTATTAATATGCTATGTTATGTTATAGCATAACTTATTCTAATTTAATAAAAGTTTTTTCTGACAGTATATGTTTTAGATTGCTTTTTGTAATTCACTCATTTCAACTTTTCTTATTCAGATGATAAATCTAGTTCCTATGTTTGTGAATATTGTCCTGCCCAGTTAAACTCTGAGCGCTTACTTCGTGATCATATGAGACATCATGGTATGAAAAATCATTGATATTAAATTTAATTAAATTTCTTTTTTATTATTTTTAGTATAATAACCATGTTGATTTTTAAATATTTTTACCAGAATAGATTTAAATAATTTTGGTTACTTCTCTAAAAATTTGTAAGTAATTTGTATACTATAATGTTTTGGTTAAAAAGAGATTTAATTGTAGTTATGTAATAATAGATGTACATTTCTTAATGCAAAAAAAAAAAAAAAAAAAACGCTATGAGTTTTATTATTTTTTTAGTATTAAATGAAATTTTCAGAATATAGCAGATGTATTAGGAATATTTCTTTATATAACTTAAGAAATACATTAGATGTACATTTGAAATACAAATAGATGTACATTTCTTTATATAATTATTGAAATATTTCTGCTATTTGTATTGAAAATTTTTAACAAGAATTTCTCTTTTTTACTTACTCATATATGAAATATTGAAAAAATATTGCTGTCTTAAAAAAAATGTGAACTTGAGATTTTAGCAAAATTCCACTTTTTAGACTTTCTTGAGTCTAAAAAATATTTTTTTTAACGTATCTGTCTGTCTGCAACAAAAATAATGCTTTGATCTAGATGAATGAAATTTAGCTTATAGTTTTTACACCAAATTTGGCGATTTCTATCAAATTTTTAGCAAAATCAATTCATAGTAATTCTTGTTAGCTGGCTTCAAAAATAATAACAACAGCAAAACAACAAAAAAAGAAACTCGAGCTAGACGGATGAAATTTGATTTGCGGGCTTAAAAACTAATTTGTAGATTTCTATCAAATTTTGAGAAAAATCTGTTAAGTGGAAATCTGTCTGTCCTGCTGTTTGAATATAAGTTAACATGATAACTACAAAATGAAGAGAACTAGATGGATAAATTTCAATACATATTTAACATCTATAGTGTAAACACTTATCCAATATTGAGTCAAATTCAATGAGAGGTTGACCATCTGTCATCTATACTTTCATAAATTTATAAACAAGATAACTCTAAAACACAGTGACTGAAATAAATCAAATTTGGTATGTGATTTTGTGACTACAAGTGTATTTCTGTATCAAATTTTGTTTTCATATCGGTTGGGAAAAACAAACCTAAAATATATATTCTATTTTTGGATGCTATTAACTGCTAAAAACTCACAATCACACAATAGATTCAATAAAAATGCAAATTTCAGACAAAAATTAATATTTTATAATTTTTGTACACCAATGTCATACAAGGCATTCTCTGAGATAACACCTTTATTAAAGAGTATACAACCAAGTTGCATACTCTTTACACACTCTCACATTTTTATTTAAATTTCATTTTGCCAAAATGTATCTGTTTGTTTGAAAATAATACCTCATTTTTTATTATTATTTAAAGTGAATCATTACAAATGCCCTTACTGTGATATGACATGTCCAACACCATCAGGACTTGGATCGCATATTGCTTATCGCCATTCAGAGGAGAAGCAATATTCTTGTCAATATTGTGATTACAAGTCAGTGAATTCTCTTTGGTATTTAAGCAAAAATATATTTAATTACCTTGTTAATTCATTATGTTTAGTAACAGCATAAATGATTAATATCTTTTTTTGTCACTGTATGTTTAAGGGGGAAAAAATTGAAGAATAGAATTTAAATCAACATCTTTTTTAAATTTTTGATTTCAATTTTTTTTAATTGAAAGGAAAAATAATGCAAAGGTAAAAGCATTTACTTATGCATGTTTTTCTTTCTGATTATAGCTTTTACTAATACAGTTTGAAAGAGAAAACTTTTACATTATTTTTTGAGAAAACTTTCACATTATTTCATTCATACATTTTTCTGGATATATCATTTCATGTTCTTGTAAATTTAAAATCTACTAAATCTACAAAACTAGTTGTAATATAAAAAAAAGGGAAAAACAGATATTATGATTAAAAGTATATTCTGAAGGGGTGGGGGACATAACATTGTATAGAGATATTTCTTTTGTGATTATTAGTTTCAATTTTTGATGAAGAGAAAAATTATAATTATCTGTAAAATTTTCTGACATTGAAAATTTTCTTTGGTTGTGAAATAGTTTTTCATTTTGTTGCATTTAAAAGCTATTATAAAAGATATATATATATATAATTATATATCATTTTTTTATTTTAAAATTTTCTTATTATGCAATATTATATAAGCAAGGATTTTGTGATTTACATTTGTTTACAATTTGTATTCATTCTATGTGCTTTAATTCATAAATATTTATAGTTATTATTATTTTTTTTTTTTTTTTCAAAATTTAGGTGCAAGACTGAAAGTGATCTAAGGAAGCATTTGGAATCTCACAGTATGGTCCCAACCTACAAATGTCCTGTTGAAAATTGCACATATTCTTCAAGATCTCAAACTTGTTATAGAGCTCATTACAGAAAACAGCATGAAGTACTTTTCTTTAAAAATTCTATTGATAAATATTATTTTATTTAGCTACTTTATATTTTTATGTAATGTAATTTATTTATGGTGACCAAAATTTCATTGATCCCATCACATACAACTGAAATCAAGCATATCATATGAATTCCAAGAGTGGTTAGTTCATGATAATTGCCATAATCAGAGAAATACATCTTACAAAAATCAGAATCTGTTGTTTTAAAATACAATTGAAATTAATGTAAATTATATTAAATTATGAATAAAATTTGCTTTTATATTAACATTGCAGTTGACCTCTCATGTGGAATAAGCAAATTATATTACAATCTAGTTGTACTCATTTTTGCAAATAGTTAAAGAAAAATTCTTATTTCAATTTTATGTTCTTTCACATTTTTTTATTATATTCTTTTATTAATCAACTAAATATTTTACTTTTGCTTTATGTTTTTAAAATGATTATGGACTTCAGAAATTTTAGTTGTAAGAATTATTTCCATTTCAGTCTTACATTTGGAAGATAATATTCATTTTATTTACAACATTTTTAGTTTACTGTTTTATTTATCTCATCATCTAATCTATTATCTAAAAATTAATTAATGCATTTAGTTTTGAATTAATGATTTAGGAGGAAAACTATATGCATCAGAAATATGTATTTATCTAAAATAAAAATCAAAATTTTCCATTCTTAAAAATATAATTACATAATTTTAAATAAGAAATATCAACTGTTTCTTTCAAATGTCATTATATGAATAATTTCAAATGATTTATGTGGAACATGTGATCTCTAATTATTATTAATGCTATTGATTACTAAGTACATTTACTGGTACATTAAGAAATTACAATTATTTAAAATAGCAATTAAAATTCTCTCTTTCCAATTAAAATTTTATTAAAAATTTAAAAATATTAATGTCTAGATTGGTTCCCATTTATCAGTAGCCATCTTCAAGAAATTTTATATCCTAGATTATCAAATAATTATTTCTGAAATTCAAAGAAATTTAAACATTAGATTTTCAATAATGAATGTAGAGATTGTTAAAACTTTAATTATAATAACAAACTGCTACAGTAATAAAAACATGAATTGAACTATCCTTAAATTATTGAACCTAATTTTTATGGATAAATGAGCATTATAACAATGTATGCCAATAGTTAAAATGAAAAAAAAAAAAAAAAAAAAAAAAAAACAGTGTGTTTAGAGGTTTAAGTTTATTTTAATTTCAAGAATTTCTTCATGAAAGTTATTAATAAAATGTTATGAAAAGAATAAAGAATCTAAGTGACAAAAATTTATTTCATTTGATTGGATTCATTTGATTCAAAATGTTTTAAATTCATATGTATGAATATGAAATTTATCTTCAAGAAAATATGCTCTGCTTATTCATGGAAGCTTGTGCAAGATTTTAAAAAATTTCATTGGATTGCTTTTATTGTCCATTTTTATGCTGTTCTCTATTTATATTCCTTGGTTTTAAAATTCTTTCTTTTTCTATGAACTCTTTTTATTGTTTAAAAATCATACATGTGGAAGAAAATGTATGACTAGTACTTCCAATGCTTTTAATTTGCTTCATTTTGGAAGTATCATAAATCATACATACTATACTGATTAAAATTGTTTTGTTTTATAAATATGTATATTTATATGTATCATCAGATACAAGTCACATTTAAAAAAATGTTTATTCAATTCTCATTGCATTATGCATTGGTTATAATAAAAAAATGACATGTTTTTGTTTCACTTATGTGCTATCTTTAGCTTTTTTTTTAAGTATAAAAACATTTTCCTTTTTTAAATGTCATTTTTTTTCTTCTTTCATTTTGATTTGACTCAGAGATGTTCTTTTAACCATATTACCATATCGATTAAAGTTATTCATTAAAAATTAACTCTTTGTAAAAACATATATTGTTGGTTTAATTTCAAAACCATGCTATTATTGACAGTGTTTTGAATTATATTAAGCAGTTTATAATGCCTTTTTTAAATATAAATATGAAGTAAAAGACTTTTTAGAAAATATTAAGATAAAATGAGAAATAAAATTTATTTATAATTATTCTTTAAAAATGTTACAAATATTTGTCCTGTTATAAGTAATTGCAAATTTAGATGTATTTCTCAAATATAAATATTTTTTCTTTGAAAATTCATTTGATTATCTCTTTATGGGTTTTAAACTTTATTAAATATATGTTATTCAAGATTTGTTCTGTTTATAATTTCAAGAATTTCATATTTATTTATTGACCTTTTCTGTGATTTTTAGGGTAAACCACCTTTCAAATATTCCTGTCACCTTTGTGAAAAAGTGTTCAGTCGAGGAAACTACCTCACGAAGCATTTATTGAAAAAACATAAATTTTGTTGGCCATCTGGGCATTGTAGATTTCGGTAAATAATTTCTTTCATTATATATGAGTAATTATTGCCATCTTTTACTATTTGTATTTTAGTCTAATGATATCTTTATTTTAAGATTTGATCCTCTTTCTTAAGAACTGTTTTATATGTAATAACTTAATGATAAATAACATAATATAATTTTGGTAGAAACTTGACTGTGAAGATGATTCTTGGAATAAGCTTCAATTTATTTCACCACAGAAAGGCAATAATTTGTACATGAGGACAAAAATCAGAACTTGATTGCTCACACCAAAACACAAGAGCAAAACCACAAAAGTTCTTCCCTTTAGTGAATTTACTAAAAAGATTTTGATTGGGATGTCTTTAAAACATGTTGACTTAGGGAAGGAAATCTTAGATATATTTGAAAGGAATGTGTAGGTGTTTGGGATTTCTTTTTTTATTCCTTTGCCATGAGCATGAGAGACTGCAATGGGCAGCTGTTTTTTAGAGTGCATTTTAAAAGTAATTAAATAAAAAAAAGGGATTTGGATCAGAAAAGAAGAAAATATTTTAATACAAAATAATATGGGTTAATTTAAGACAAAAGTTAGGGAATTAGAATTTAGATTAAATTCTGAGATAACATTACACACACACAATGTGATGATGATTGTAAAATAATATGGAAAAGTTTTGTTGAAGCTTATTATTCTTGTTAAATGTTAAGCATAAAATGAACATTTATGCCTAAGAAATCATTAGACACATTTATTATTAAGATGCAGTCTTATAGTTATCTTATTTTTCTGTGACCATAAAAAATTTCTGTGGAATGGCCATAGAAAAAAAAAAAAAAGAGGGGGAAAAAAAGATAGTATGGGAATGCATTTAAAAAATCCCTCCTCCACACCAAAAAAAGGAGGGTTTTTTCCCCCTTTTTCCTTTTTTTTTTTTCTTTTCAGATTTGTGATTTTCAAATGGTACAATAGATCACCATTAGAGTTACAGTAATTAGACCTGGAGGAACATGGAAAAAAAGGAAGGGGGAAAAAAAGAAAAGAAAAAATTGCATGCCTTAAAAGATAGAATAAAAGCGTTTTATCTTTAAATGATGAGACAAATGTGGATTGGAAAATTTCCCATTTTTATACAATGTATGTTTGTTTTTATAAAACTTCTGACCATTTGAGTATTTTTCTCTTTCCCTTGAATGTGCAGAAGAAGGCTGTAAAAATGAATTATTTTATTGTAAAATAGTTTTTCAAAGTATACTTTTTCAGGATTTATCTTCATCCTTCTAATCAACTAAAGTTGATAAATCTCACAATGAAAAAAGAATTTTTTTCTGGGAAAATTACGGAATTATTCATTGTTGAGTGTTATATTACGAATCTGTGATGCGGCTTCCCAGCATAGTTGTTTCCATAGGAGGTCCCAGAGCTTGGCGAGAAACTTGGCGACTTTGGCGCCAAAATAGATTATACCCGAAACATTGAGAATTTTCCCGATCCGTCCATTAGGAGCCGAGATACGCCTCAAACATTCCTGATTGGTTGAGAGGCTTCTAGCCCCGCCTCCTGAGACCTATAAAAGGAGACAGCCTGTGCTGCCAGAGTAGTCGTAGTCGGAAGCGACAGAGAAGAGTAGTCGGAATCGACGGTGAAGAAGGAGTCTTCCAGACATTAGCGGAGCAGCGATGGAGTCAAGCTAGTGCTGAACTAAGCTGTGCGCTACTGTCTGCAGTAGAGTCTTGTTGTATGCTGCACGTCTTGGTTGAAGATAATCGTCTTCTATGCTGTATATAGTTGTCGCTGTCTTCTATGCTGTATATAGTCTTCTATTTGTCGCTGTCTTCTATGCTGTATATAGTCTTCTAGTCTTCTATGCTGTATATAGTTGTCGCTATAGTCTTCTATGCTGTATATAGGACGCCTTGTGCTGTCCTGTGTGTCTTCGTGTAAATAAACGTCATTGTTTTATTTTCTACTGCCACCTGCTGATTGAGCGTTCTCCACACCATATAACTTCCACTATCCATATGAACCCCCGGAAATTGCGTAACAATATATATATATTCAAGTGTTTTTTAAAGTTAAAACTTGCTATTCTATGAAAACTTCATAATTTGCAGGAATAAATTTCATTCTAAACAATGCAAAATAATCTGGCTTTCATTTCTCTAAAAGATTTCTCATTCAAAAGATTTCTCATTCAAAATCTTAGTTTTAATCTTCTTGGTAGCTAGATCATTTCTTTTGTTATGTGTATTCACTTTTCATCTTCAATTTCCTGTTGTCATTTTTCGTTGTGTAAGAATATTTTTGTTGTGTTTGCCTCTATTTTTTATTATGTCTCTTACGGTTCCATGAAATTAATATTAAAATTATATCTACTTCAAAATTTTAGAGGAAGTTTTGAGTGATTGATCCACAATTGCAACAAAAGTTTTTGAAAATATGGTATTTTGATCTGTAAAATTTAATATTCTATTCTTTTAACCTTTGTATTAAGCAAAACTCAAGAGTGTTGTAATGTTTTCCCATTTTCCTCACATTGTGAGTGGCATTCTGGCCAGATCTAATGTCACCCATTTTCCCACACACAGTTAAGTGCCTACAGACTGCCAGATATGGATCCTTTTTTAGTTATATATTAGAATTTCAGATTAGAGAGATTAGATTAGAACTGTGATGATACATTGTCATAAATAAAAGGAATGAGTTTTAAAAAAAATTACTCTAGGAAAGATTTTTTTTTTTAAATAAAAATTATTTCCTACCATTCTCAGGATTATAAGGACAAATACTATATGTGATCTCTCAATTGCCAATAGTGAAAATTGAGATAACACAGTAATGAACAAGTTGTGAATTTTGTATTGAAAATCCCCCTACCCTTAATATAAGTGTGGTATGAGTGAGTGAAACCAAATTTGATCATAAAAATGAAATGGTCATCTCTGATGAATGTAATTCCTTCTTGCATCTTTCTTGAAACAAACCATTACCTATAATGACATTGATTTTTCACAATTCTTCAAATAACTTTTTCTGTAAAAGGCATTTCACCTCATTTTAGTTTTTGTTCCTTTATATTTTGTTTCACTTCTATTTTGCTTTGATCTTAAGTTATGACCTACTTTAATAAATATGAAAATTAATTAGAAAAAATAGATTTTTAGCTTTATTGGGTCTGCAACAACAGTTATGGTATGAATCATGAAGAGATGGAAAACTGTGATAAATCTTCCTTTTTGAGGGTTGTTCCAAATTTTAATACAGCCTCTTTACTTTTCTTAAATCATTTTGACTGGGAACATTCCACTGGAGTGGAAATTTTTGTTATTCTTTCTAAAAAACCTGAATTACTAAATTATATTAGAAACCAGGGACTTCTTGTTTTCATTGTGCATGTGTTATTTTTTTATTTCCTGTTTTCATTAAGCAAATTAAAAATTTAACTTAAATTTAAAAAGATAAAAAAAATGATGAACAGTAAACCAATAATTTTTTTTTTAATTAAGCTCAATCTAAAAATTTATCTTTACATTTTTTTTTCAATTTTAAAAACTATTTTATATTAAATTTTGATACAGCCTTGTATATTAAAGCTATTAAAATATATATTAAATTTATTTTTTAGTATTTCTTTTGTTTTAAATTTATTTCTTTATAATTACTTAAAAGCCAAGCAAACACATAAGTATAAGAAATTATTTTCCCCATTCTTTTTTTATATTTATATCATGAGTCTTTGAAATTGAGTGCCATTTTGCATATACCAATTTACCATCACATGTATGCAAAATGAGTTTACAACTGACTAGGCATCTGTATTTCTACACATTTTAGGTGCTTTGGTGTAGTTAAGGGGCATGTTATCAGCCAATAACATTACAATATTCATTAAGAAAAATTTTATTGTGATAAATCTTTATAATGATTGATCAAAATATAAATGTCTATTTATATGATGCTAAAAGTTCAAACTTAAAATTCACTTTCTCTCAGATTACAAAACTAGGTTATTTGTTTCTATTGGAAAGAGATGAATGTTTTTTGAAAAATGTATGATGTATATAAGAAACATACATGATGTATATAAGAAAAGTGTTTACATGTGTAAATTTCTTTACAATTGTTATGTAAAAAAAACAAAACCTAGCACATTAGATTACATCAACAATTTTGCATTTTATAAAGCAGTTATCAGTAATTTTATAGTATGATTTCATCTGTAATGCTTAATTTCAGTTAGTTAAAAATACACTAGACTTCAAAAATATTTCTTAAGAAATGAATCCAAAACTGTCGGTAAATGGAAATATTTTTTATTTCGAGAATTAAAAACAATATTTATTTATCAAATGCAGTAAATGATTTTATTTGCTATTAATCTCTGTAGAGTGCATCTGTCAAATAATGTTTTATTTGAATTCATTTACTTATTCCTAAGGTCTTACATTTATTATAAAAATTGCTTATTAAACCATATTAAAATTGCTTAAAATATTCTCTGTCATGGAAATACTTACTCCTGAACATTTCGGAAAGAAAGAAACATACAAAGGAAACATACATACATTCTGTACAAAGAAATGAGTCATACCCATGTCATTAGCATTTAGGAAATACAATGTTTAAACTTAAAACAAAAGTATTTATATTAAGAAATAAAGAAATGAAACGTAGATATGATAACTTCAACTTGAATTCTTTATTTTATGTTACATTTTTACATCCTTTCTTTTTAACTTTAGGTATTGTTTAGATGAAGAAGGGGTTTACAAACTTCAAACAGTGCGATATGAAAGCCTTGAATTGTCGGAGGAAATGATGGGTGAAAATTCTGAACTCATATCACAAGATGATGAAAGTATAGATGACCCCAGTGCAGTGAACACATCAATGCAAAATGAACCTTGTGAAAACCAAAATTTAGGTAGCATGAATATTGCTGAATCACAAAAAAATGTGCATTTAGGTGAAAACATTTCTAATAATTCAGTCATCTTGGAAGTAGACAGAGAAAATAATTTGATTACCCAAGAAGGATTATCAGTAGTGTGTGTACCATACACGACAGAAGGTAAAAAATCTGAAGAAGAACCTGTTTTGATTAAAATTCTTGATGTTACTACTCCTTGCGACCAATCTTTTTTGCAGTCAAATGGCTATTTTGTGCAAGATCTTGAAATTTCTGGTGTCCAGTCTATTATAAAAGATTCTGAAGGATTTCTATATAAGACTGTAGATATTATCTCACCGCCAGAAACTTCTATACAGCCATCATAGCAGTTATTTCTATAAGAAGGTGATTTTGAATGAATTGCATTTTTAGAGCTTGAATGAACTCTGTAGTACGATTGTGATTTTTTAAAATTTTTATTTTATAGCATGTCTTATTTTTTTCATAGATTGAATTTTTAAAAAAATGGTAGGAAAGTTTTGATAATATAAAGATTGTTTGCCCATTTTTAAACTATAATTGTTGTTTCAGCTCTGATGGTTTTTAATAACTTCTAAATAATAATTTTGTTTTAAATTGAATAATTTGTAAACAGAATATTAATGGAAACAGCAACTTTTCACATTTATGTTCTTTCGTAATATTTTTTTATATCTGGGGGCAAATTAAAAAAATTATGCTTTAATATACCATTTTTTTTTTCTAGAAATCTTTTCTTTAGAGTTTAATTTTATTTTCCCTGACTTTGCAAACTAACTGCATTTAAGCTATAATTGTAAATCAGTTTAATAGCATTATTTTCATTACTAAGAAAATCAATCAATGAATGTATAATTATTGTACATAATGTGAAAATATATATATAATTGATTGTATGTATATACTCTAAATAAAAATGTAACCTGATAATGCATTATTTGGAAATTTATTGTTTGTGCTCATAAATTAATGAATTATTTGGACTTATATAATTGTACTATTGCTAGAAAAAAAAATATGCTTGATGTGATATGATTTGAAGGTATGAATTTAAACTCAGAATCATGCATATCATTGCCTTTATCTGCATTCAAAACTTTATGTAACATATTGATTATAATACAATTTTAGAAAGAAAATTATTTGAAGTATGATTCAAAGGCAGAAAAAATTCCTAGTTTACCATCTGCATAATCTTGGAAATATCAGAAAACTATTAAAAACATCAGAATGATGCTTTCTAAACAATATTAAATAATTGCATAATGTAAGATTGTCATTTCAATTTTTATTTTTATGTATAAAATAAAATATATTTGTACAAGTACATTGCAGTTTTATTTATGTTGAAATGTATACTTATGTCAGATTAATATTTTTTATATTTTGGAAATAAGCTTACTTAGAGTTTTTTGTTGGCATGTATGTCAATATTAACAATCTTGAAATGAGAAAGTTGAAAGAAAATGCAGAATTTCTTGCAACTGCAAAAAATATTTAGATGTAAGTTGGCAACATGAAGATTTATTACTGTAAGCAACAGTTTTCATTCTGGATTTATTTCTAATTATATTTTTTATCCTATTGCCTTCAAAACTTATTTGCCATTTGAAATAAAAATTATTAAAAAAACAAAAAAAAACCTGCTAATGTTTGTAAGTTAACCTGATCTATGCCATTTTTACTTTTTCATATATGTAGTATAGAGAAATTGTAGTAATTGTCAAAATATTCGGATGAATCTCCCCATTTTAGATTTCTCTGAGTTCGAAGAACACATTTTTCTAAAATGTCTGTTTGTGATAAAGATCTCAAAATCACTTTGATCTAGACGGAAGAAATTTGATATACGGTCTTTATACCAAATTTGTAGATTTCTATAAAATTCTAAACAAAATTCACTCAGAGGAAGTCTATCTGTTGGGATGTTCGAATATAATTTAGCACTATAGCTACAAAGCAAAGAGAGCTAGAGAGATAAAATTTGATACACAGAATTAACATCTATAGTTTAGATACCTATCAGATTTTTAGTCAAAACCAACCACAGATTGACCTGCTTTTAGTCTGTACTTTTAGAAATATGTAAATGTGATAACTCAAAATCGAATGACTAAATATATGAAATTTGGTGTGTAATTTTTTGACTACAAGTGTAGTTTTTGTGTCAAATTTTTTATTTCAGTCGGTTGGAAAAACACAAATTTGATTTTTGGATACTTTTAACCACAGCGAAGGGATTAATCGCCGAGGTTGACATGACAGATTCATTAAAATTGCTAAATTCTTGTCAAAAATTAACATTTTGTAATTATTGTATGCCAATACCATGCAAGGCATTTTCTGGAAAAACATCTTTATTAGAGAGCAGCGATAAAGTTTTGTGGAGACTACTCCTGCTTGTTTAATGTGCATTGGATGAATCCAGTGGTAGAATATATCTATTGATGTATTGAATGACATTACATAATACATTACTTAAACAACAACAATTTGCAATTCAATTATAATAGATTACATAATGATCACTGATACATTACATAATGCATTATTGATAGTTTCTCTGAAGGTGTATCTGTTGATTTCAAGATGTTTATTCCCTATTTAATTTAGTCTACTGAGTCTATATTTTGAATTCAGAAATATAAGCTAAGGGAAGTATTAATAATTTTATTTCTGCTCATGCACTAAATAGAGCATATTAATACATTTTTTTTTTTTTTTTTGAATAACAGTAACTGTTTGACTGCATTTTAAGGCATTGAAAAGAAATCTGTAGTGTTCATATTCTGTAAGGAAGCATTATTTTTCTTGATAACTTTATTAATTTAATTATCTAATTTTTTAATTTTTTGATCATATATATGGATGACTTATTGAATGATTAAGAATAATATGCCTTAGCTAAATAAATAAGCTAACAGTATTCAGCAAAATGAGGGAGAAAAAAGATGACCGTCATGAAATTAAATAGATAAATTTCTATTCATAAATTGATATTATGAACAAAAATGAATTTAAAATCCTATTCATTTAATGTATAACAGTCTACATATGGGAAAAACAACATATGCCATTATGTTTGCTTAAATCCACTTAATATAACCAAAAGTTATTTTAAAGTAATTCATATATTTAAACAGATTTTGATTTAAACACTAGTAGAGAAGAAACTGTGTAACAAAACTCTATATTTAACTTGCAATTTTTTTTATATTTCTAAATACCGAAGATACTTAAAAATTAATGTTGTATAATTCATTGACAAGGCTCTCAAATCTTTTTACATATCATCAGTTCAAGTTATGGTTAAATATTATACTGAAAGATTAGCTTTTCATTCAAAATATACATAAATAAGAATAAAATAAATTTGTAACAATTTTAAAAAAAAATCAACTGTAAGTACCTTTTGCATGCCAACATATGCAAATTTGTATCAGTCAGAGTTGCTATTTAATTATGTTTAAAAAATTGTTATCTATAATTATTTTAGTTTACAAATAAACCATTAAATAACTTTATTCATGAAAGAGAACTATTATTATGAATGCATACAGTTCTGATAAATATAACATTTCAATTTTATATCTTGAAGAAGCAAGATTTTTTAATTAATTTTTTTAATTATGTTAATTTTATAGAGCACAAATGAAAAAAAAATCAAGTTGCAAATTTAAACGAAGAAGCTGTTGCTGAAATGAAGTTATGATTAAAAAAAATCTTTAGAATTAAAATATATATATTTAGTATTAACCATTTATAATAATGAATTTTAAATTCTATAACATATGTTGAATGAAATAAAATATCATTTAGAGAACATTACAAATATATTTTTAAAAACTAAATCTTATTAATTATCTAAGTTAGCTGCCTTTGGTAACCAACTTGTTCATCGGGAATACTGATTGAATGAATACCAAATGAATTTGTCTTCTCATTGTATCATAGTGAGGTAATCTTAAATGTCATGGTAATCTACTTCGGATTACTGTTTCTATTTTTTTGTAGTAATGTGATTTAACTTTCTGATGAAAGATAATGAACATAATCTCTCTTCCTTAGCTTCTAACAATGTTAGAAAATCACTGTTAAATATTTCATGAAACAATGAGAAATGTTTGAATTTAGCTATCACACTATTCTTGAAAAGTAAGCAAAAAAATATTTTAAAAATAAATTCTGTATATTATGATATTTTTCTGCAACTACAATAACAAAGTTTTCCAAAAATGCGACAAAACTTGTTGCCATTATCAAGATTTTAATTAAAATTGCTTTACAAAAAGAAAATTATTTATTAAAGTGGCAATTAAGATTGTTAAGCATTTAATTTTAAGCTTATTTGATGATAATTAATTTCATATTCAAATTTTTATTATTACAGTATGCTGTGTAAGTTTTAGAACAAAAATATGGCTGGAATGATTAAATAATGGGATCAATTTCAACATAGACTGCTATCATTAAACTGATAATATTCTTAGGAACTTAACCATCACTATGTAAAACTTGGGCAAATATTTTATTTTAACAATAAAAAAACTGAAAGATTTCATGTTTGCTGCGATTCTTTTTAAAAATTAATGAGAACCTTTCATGTACTATTTCATTCACTTTTTAAAGACGGGATTAAGTAAAAAATATATTAAAAATAAAAATATTTTCATTCATAAATGAGTCATTGAGCTTCTAAATTTTGATTAATCTCTGTTTTCAGATGTACACATACAATGTTCTATCTATTTTAAACTGTTCTGTAAGAAATACAACATTACAGAAAAGACTCCGTTAATTTGTAGAAGCATGCAATCAAGTGCTATCGTTAATTAGATAAAGAATAAATAAGTTCTCTCTTTTCGGAACTTTGTTGTTCCGTCTGACACAAGAAGCGCCAATTCAGGAATGTGATTCAAGGTAAGGTCAGCGCCATCTATCTGTAAAAACTGTAGTGAAGTAACTCTCGTAGTTTCACGCACTTGTACGAGAATATGTGGGTGAAGGTGTTGAGTGTTTAGGTGGGATCCATATTTTCGATCAAAGTTTGTGAAATGTTTTTAAAGTTTTTGGGTATTATAGTCGTACTATAAGAGAAGGTGAGTACATTTTTCACTATTTTCTGTCACTGTTTTTCAAAATAACTTATTTTTTGCTAGATCGATGTTGTTGAGACTATTGCTGATGGCTCAATTTTCTTTCTTCCCTACCCTCAGTTTTCTATTGTCCTTTTGGTACAGTCCTTTCATGTTCAGCCGGTTCTTTGGCCTACTAACCCCTCAGCTGAATAGGGTCAATTGCTCATCTTAAATGCATAATAATTTGAATTTTTATTTGGAAGAATTATTACAATTATTTGAAATATTTAATTAAGTACTGTTTCCTAGTTACTGACGAGCGACGTCAGACATCTTAATAATGGCGTCCTCGTTAGTCAGAAAATTCATGAATGTATACACTAGATTGTCACTACTCTGTGTAAATTGTATGTGATCCAGATCAATCATTTATTATTCAGACATTTTACTGATATTTTCCTAATTGATATTAAAAATTGGAAACCATTCACATTTTCCGAATCGATTAGAATTATACATATTTTTCCTTATGTCATATGTTAGAGGTGAAGAGGGGGGGGGAGAAAATTATTATTGGACAGTCGATGTTCTAAACCTCGTGCCCTCAATATTTACAATTTTCCTCTTGTCTGATTTTTAAGCGATAAAACAAGGAGCAAAAGGCTTTTATTTTCTATGAGAGGAAATGTTTCAGTCGTAATTCATATTGTAAGTAAATCATACGGCGAGCAAATTAGTGAATTTTGTTTTTCGAATAACGTGCTATTAGATGCTATGTGCACTTGGTAGTATTAAATTGTTAAGGTTTATTTTTTAAATATGCTACAAATGTTTGGATCTCAAAAGTGAACGATCTAAGCATTTGTTCTGTATTCAAATTGTTTGAGAAATTTGTAAACAAATACATCATGTGATATTTTTTTAAGTGGGCACATGTGTTTTCTGATATATGAGTTTTTGAAAAATATACAGATGAGAAATTTTTCATTCAAATATATAGTATTTGTCTATTCCAAATTAAGCTTCCTTTTTTTAATTGAAAGAGCCTTATATTCTTAGATATGGTTAGAGTTCTTATATGTAATAATTTTAATCAGACTATTTTTTTTTTTTTTTTTTCAAATAGTACCAGTTTCAATATATTTCATAAAAATTACAATCTTATTTTATAGTGGAAAAATATTTCGGCAGTTAAACAATCTGTAAGCAAAACTTTCTGAATTGTTTACTGTAATTTTTAGAACTTTCTTTTATCTGTATTTCGAGGAGATAAGAAACATAGTTCATTAACCTTTACTCCTAAGATGTCTTATTTTTCTTTGAATTGTACCAATGAAATATTTTCTTTCTAATAGTAATTTTAATAAGAACTTTATGAAATCTTAAATACTTTTGTTTCTTTTGATAAATTAGTTAAATTAACCTTGGCATTCATGAATCTTACATAAGCAAAAGAAAAGTATGAAATCTATTTGTATCTGCATTTTTACTTTATTGGGTATATCATTTCATTTTGCTCAAGCAAACTTTTGCAATATGCATTATCATTTTCAATTTTATTTAAGATGGGTGTTGCAGAAATTCAAAACAAAACTTAAACAATTGATTTGTTTCCTGATCATTTCAGATTTAGAAAATTTCAAAATAAACAATGAAATAATCATGATTTGATAGGTAGCACATGAATTAATAATAAATTTTCTACTAAATAGTTTTTTGAAGTCCTTATGAATAATGTATTATGTTTTTATTGGTGTATTTTATCTTTCAACCGGAATATGCAGTATATATAAAGTTCTGAGTATTAGTGTCAGATTTGATGAATAATGTATAAAAATTACATTTGGTGAGATAAATTAAAATTATTTTTGATAATTCATAAGATTTATTCTCTGCTTTTAAGGAAATAATTTATCATGATTTGGCAAAATTTGACAAGTTTTGTTAGAATTTTTTCTTCCATAGCATCTAATACCTGAATTTGACTCCTCTCTTATATTTCAAGAGTGTTGTGGAAATGGGTAAAAGCACATTTGTTTATCAGGGTAGAAAAAACTCTGAAACCTTGGAGAGTTAAATTAAGAATTTCTCCCTTTTCCAAAATAAGAAAATGCTTCAATTAATGTTTAATATTGTGCGAATTTTTGGGCTTTGATGACTTTGGTTTTTCTTGAAGTCCAAAATTTTGTTTTCTTTCAATGTTTACAATTTGAATGCTCATAATAATGAGATATAATAAATATTTTTAAGAGATGCTTTTGAAGTGGTTCTTAATTATCCAAAATATCTTGTGTAATTTATATTTTCTGTATTCTTAAATATTCCTTTTGATTTTACAGCTTTATGTTGTCTTTACTAACGTTTGGCTCAGATGGCATCTAACTCACCTGAGCCATCTTCATCATCTGAATCAAACCAACATGCTTCGAATGAAATACTTTCAAGAGAGGTGCGAACCTTTTGTGACGTGAGTGAATATTCATTTTGTTTTATTAAATTTTATGAGAAGTATTTGCAAAAGAAAAAAAAAAAGGGGACATTTTTGTATTAAAATATTTAGAGATCAAAACAAAATCTCTGAAAACATGACCAGCTGTCTCAGAGATTGGAATAGATATATTACATAGGAAAAAGATATATTACATATTCATAATATATCATGATTTTTAATAGATATATAATAATCTTTTTCCTATTATGGCTTAATTTCTTTAATAATAATTTTGTTCTTTGCAATATCAGTATTTGGTTTTTAGATAAAGTTTAGTTTTTTTTAAAAAAAATACCATTCAATTTGGTTTTTAGTGTATTAATAAAAACATGTTTTTTAAAATTTATATTTTTGTCTTGTTTTATGATAAATTTTATATTATGATCATGGAATCTTAAATCAACTTTTCATTAATCATTTAGTTTTAAAAGTAATTATTTTAATTTTTCTTATTTATTTTCTGTTTTGTTATAAAATTATCCATTACTTAAAAATGGTGAAAGCTTTTAAGTTCTAGAATACACTTTTTTACACATTTTAGAATACGTTTGATGAATATCTTATTGCTGGTCTTGAAGAATTATGTCAGAATATCTAATTTGTTCTTGATTAAAACTCAGTCTGTAAACTGTAAATCTAACTACCATTTAAGTTCCAAAAATATCAAAAGGATGCATCATTATTGGAAAGGCATAACTTTACAAATTTTCAGAATTCTTGTCTATCAGGAAGAAGTACATGAAAAATTATTCGAAGCTTCATTTTTGCAAATTTGGACATCTTCTGTTAACAGTATATAGAAATCAATGAGTTATTGGTTCACAGATGAAAGACCTAAATTTTATTCCAATGCATTTAAAAGACAGAAATTCCATGAAATTAATGAAAGTTATTAATTTCATGGGTGAAAATTCTGAACTGTGTCATAAGATGATGAAAGTATAGATGAACCCAATGCAGTAAACACATCAATGCAAAAGGAGCCTTGTGAAAAGCAAAAACATTTCTAATAATTCAGTTATCTTGGAAGTAGCCAGAGAAAATAATTTGATTACCAAAGAAGGATTATGAATGACTTTCAAGATATGAATTTTCTAGTGCAAATTAAGATAAGAATTAACAAATATAAAGTTTTAATGTTCATATTTGATGTTTAAAATTTTATTGTATTCATATATATTTCATATCTTTAAATATTTTACGTCATATTAATATTAGATTAACCTCATGCCAAAACTACCTATTATGTTTGCTGTATTGCCATGAGTTCTGTCTAATGATTAAAAAAAAATTTTATAACCTCTAATTTATTAAAAAATTACAGTACTTTTATTTTAACTATCGATTTTAAAATGAATATTACTTGTTTTATATCTGTAGTTTATGATAATTTATTCTCTATTGAAATAATTGTTTTTCTTCATTGTAACAATAATACTGATAATTTCTGCAGACATTTTTCAATTAATATAGATTTTGTGGTCATTCTTTTTATAGGTAAATTATGTTAATGAAGGCAATGGCATTGCATTTCAAGCGGATAATTTTGTGAACAGTTACAAGTCGGAGACGGGCTTAGCACCTGTCGTCAGTTATGGCCAATTCAGTATTGACCCGTGCAGCTCATCTGGCACATATGCACAGGTAATTTTTACTGTCTATATTTTTAAACAAATATTTCAGTATTTTTTTTTTTTTACATTTCTCAACTTTTAACTCTTTTTAACTTTTGCTAATGTTGTTAAACAAAGGAGTGATGAATTTTTTTGTTTTTACTCATGGAGAAATGTTTTTATTAGACTAATTAATTGTTTGTATAATTTTATTATTTCAGTTATGTGACAAATAATAAAATTGCTCAATATTGTTTCTTTGTTTATTCATGTTACATTATCCAATTTCTCAGTTTTTTTACACTTTGGTTATTTTTATTATTGAAGGAAAACAATATAAAAATGCTTTTAATTATTTCACAAATGTTTAATATATGTCAATAATGCATTGATTAAAGTTTTATTTTGTTTAAATTTTTCAATACTTTACTGTTTGAAGGGCCCTGTTTGTTGGCACCTTGACTGGCAATGTTTTGTTAGTCCCAACATTTTTGGAGTTTTATTATTGAGATTCTGCAATTGTTTTGTTATTGTTATCTTTTAAATTGCTTCTGTTGTAAAATATTTTGTACTTGTTTTTCTCTAACTTTCTTTTGGAAGCTCGTTGTGTAAAGCTTAATAATTCATGATATTGAATAATTAATGTGCAAAAAAATTCTTTATTAGGTGTCTCTTCCATCATATTCTTCTGTTAGTAGAGTTTCTACTAGCAATCAAAGTTTTGAGCAAGAGTCTTCTGAGGCAGATGCATCGCATGAACAACAGGTTTTCATTACTACTAGTGGAAAAAGAGTCTCAGTTCAGTCAATACCGGTACAGCAAGTAAGTATATTGGCTGTCTGTATTGAATACTGTCCGTCTGCCATGAGAACTCATGCCACTGAATACCTTCATTTATGGTGATTGCGAAAGAAACAGGTTACCATAAAAATAGTTCATATAAGTTTCTTACATTGATATGCTTAATGCCAAATTAGCTATGTTACAGCCAGATTGGCTATTTTGGGCATTATTATTTTTAGTTTTTGCAAACAAATTATTAGAATATATGGAATCTTGAAAATATCATCCTGGTTCTATGTATATGAAAGGCAACATGGATCAAAGGAAAAAATTAAATAATTATTTGTATGCTCGATGATTGCATTATAAAAATGAAACAAAAAAAATCAATGAAATATAATGTAGAATTAAGATCAGTTCATGTGAAAAAAATATATATATTTTCATTTGTGGCAATTTCCCTGGAGAAAACAGGGAATAACTCGTCTAGTTGAATATAAAAACAATAGTATAATTAAATGTATTCTTACATAATTTTTATAAATCCTTGTTTATATCCTAATATCAAGCAAATATTTATTATTAAATATGCATGAGAACTTTTTGATGTATATTTATGTACTCTTTCAAATATCTTTCCTAAATGCAAAATTAATAAGAATTTTACTTAAAAAAATGTTTATAAGTAAATTTGAATTGTAGCAGTTTCAGTATGCACACACTTTCTCAATATAAATAATTTCATAAAGTTTATTTGTAAATATATTCAGATTTTTAAAATAATTCAACTGGACTTTCAGGTCCTTGGCTCTGGACTTAATAGAAAGCCTAAAAGAGGACTTTTAAAAGATATAAATATCGTTTTAAATTATTTTTACTGAAAAAAGTTGTAAAAGCTTACTTCAAGTAGTATTCCAGATAATCAGTTTACCATACTTGAAAAAGAAACACAATTACTGCAAAGATAACATTTTCTTGAAAACTGTCATCTCAAATAGTAGAGTGAACTTTCTTTTTCAATGAATACCAGTGTTCAGTAGCAGTAAAGGAACAGTCCTTGGAGCGAAATACTGTTTGTCAACAGATTCTGAGACAACCACATTTCGACGATTCCATCTCGTTAAAGGGTGAGACGCGGAACGAAGAGTGCATTTCTTGTATTCCTTTTGTCTTAGGATTTCTCCTATTAGATACTAGTAAATGCAAACATCTCCTTTCATCTTTCCTTTCACCCCTAATTTGACGGATTAAACCCATCCTTACACATGCGCATAAGTTTTTACAATCCGTTGCTGAACAGTACTTCAGTGTTATGCATAATTTTATATGCTTGTAATTTTTAAGCCTTTCCTTTCTAAAATTGGAAGGGCATTTTTAAAAAATCAAGATTTAAGAAGTAAATAAATAAATAAAAGAATATGGAATGCAATTCATTTTAACAATTTTAAATGGAAAATTTTATCAAAGAACCAAGTCAATTGAATATAAAGATAAATACAACTGCATCAAAACAAAGAAGATGAATGATATACAATTCTTTTACTGCTTTGAATTGGAGTCAAGAATGTAATAAATCCCAGATATCTTGCAGATTCCTCCCTTTGAAGATTTACTTTCCCTACCTAAACTTGTTCCTATATCAACTACCTTAAACTTAGAGGCAAGAGTTCTCTTGGTAGGCAACCAATAAGTATCTTTTGTGTTTTTAGTGCTTGTATTGACTAGGTTGGCATAGTAATTTTGGTATAGAATTCATATGTTCAAAGGTCAATTCTTGGTGTAAATCAATTGATTCTGGCAATGCTGTGTTAGACCTATGTCATAAGATTATATTAAATGTATTTTAAGTATTTGTTAAAATTGAAGCAAAATTAAACATTTGCATAAATTGGTGGGTGTTTACCCCTTATATTCAACATAAAATTTTCTAAGTAATTACAGCATGCATATAAAATTTGTTATTTAGAAAATTAGAAGCCCCTGCAAGATTTTGTAAATTTTAAATTCCACATTGGCATTGCAGCCTAGTGTTAAAAAACTTATAATGAGTAATCCATTCATTAAAATTCCGCAATAACTATCACTGACATGGATATTAGCTATTGAATGATATCAGTGTCAGCCATTTTTAAAAAGAAGGCATGATGAATATTTTTCTCAGATAGTTTTTCAAATTAGCTTTATGTAATGAATCAAAATAATAATTAGAAAATATCAATTTTTCTAGAGCTTGTTTTTAGATATTTAAAAGATTTCTGGAATTAACACCGAAATTTACTTTACCTATACCAATTTAAAGTAAATTTCATTAAATGTAAACTAAAATATAAACTAAAATTTTTGTTAATTTCCTTATTCTTAATGGTATATCATTGTTAACTTTCGATTGAGATGTTTATTTTAAAAAGTCAAAATGGAAATTTTTTTGTTTTAAATATGTATTTTTAACTAAAAATGATGGCTTTTATTATTTTTCCATGTACAAAGTTTGAAGGGTTTTTTTCCCCCCAAATATATAGTTTAATTAAATTTATAACAAAAAGTAATAGAGTTAAAATATCTGAAGGTTTTTAATCTATTAAAAGTTACATTCTATCTTTCTTAATACAAAGTAAATTAGAGAAGATATTTTAGACTTTAAGAATATAAATTTCACAATTATTTTTTTTATTCAGGATTCTAATAAAATAGGAGCAAATCAATATTTTTTTTATTTGAGAGTGTACATATGCTAAAAATTAATTTGAATCCATTTTTATATACTAATTCCATAATTTAATTTTAAACAATATTTTCTTCAAAAAAAAAAAAATCCTTGTTGAATTTCACTTGCATAATTCCATGTGCTAGAATTATTTTGGCCATTTATGCTACTACAAACTATCAATTCCTTAAAATAAATAGTAAATTTTTTAAAATTATATTTAAAATATAATTTCTCTGAATGAAGTTTAGAAATTGATTTTTTTTTTTTTTTATTATTATTGTAGATATTACAAGGTAATCCTCATGGAGACACAATTCCATCTAATGGTGAATCCCCATCGGCTTCTGGAAATGTAATAGGTTTACATGAAGATTCTGTTGATTCTCATCATTCAGCAGTGCAAGAAGCTGAAGATTCCTTGGAACCTGTTGCATTAGCTGTAGATCATCTTAATCTTCAACATGTGTCTGTTGTACATCACAATCTCTCTGGCTTAGGGTCTGTTCCCATTATTTTAGATCGTAATACCCTTGCTGCATTGCTGTCGGCTGGCTCTCGAGATGGTTCCTTCACTTTGGATGTTTCAAACCTCCCTCGTACAGTGCTATCTAGTCAAAATATTGCCCAAAGGGCAGTTGTTGTGCCAGAACAGGCACAGTTTATTACCTCAGATGCTGCCATTCCTGGTTTGCCACAAAATGTTTTATCTCCCATGTTATCCCAAAAAGATATCTTAACTTCTATGATAGCCAGTCCTTCTACCTCCACTACTTCTGTTAGTTCTGCAGTCGGTACTACATTTCCTAACCATAAGCAGATGCTAGTACAAAAGTATGCAGCTGAAATGCTTGAGCCAACAACGACAGCCAGTTTAATTAATGAGTTAGGAGAGCAGCAACTGATTGAGAGCATCAGTAGTAGGACATCATCACCTTATGTTGTCCCATCAAATGCTAATTCATTAATTGATTCAAATAATATTGCAGTCTATGAAGATCATGCTTCATCTTTACCTTCTACATCAGTTAGTCAGTGTTTACCTTTGGATGTCTATGCTATAGACAGAGGTGTAGCACTTGTTACTAGCTCAAGAGACAGTCCAGAGAGTGCTATCAATGTAAGTATAATAAAATATCTTCTGTTAATTTTCTAACCATAAGGAGAACATTTTTTTTTTGTGAATATTATTTTTATTCCTGTTGAATTGAATGGAAATTTTTTCTTTAGGAGACTGTTGAATTTGAGGCTGTTGCAAGTCATTCATCGTCTCAGCATTCTGTTCAAAACTTTGTGTCCTCTAGTGTTGATCTCGTTCATTCTCATCAGCTGGATCATGGAATGCATTGTACAGTAGACTCAACTGTTGGACCTAAATTACAAGGGGATGAGGTAAATTTTTTCATAATTGTTAATTATTTAAGTTGATTTTATTAAAGCATTTTGCTAATATAAAAAAGTAATACTTTTTTAAATTTAAAAATGCAGCATGTAAGCCATTTTAGGGAGGCAGATATAAAAGATTTTCAGAATTTTTTTTTCTTACCATTTTTAGAAATAGTTAATCTACAGTTACTCGGTTCTTTATGTATGGTATTGAATAATCATAAAAATTACCTCCTTCCATTTATAAAACTTGTGTTTAATTTCATGCACAGATGTGAAACTAAATTGGTTGGATGCTAATCATTAGAATATAAAAGTTTTAGTAATATAAAATTTCTACCAATGAACAAAATTTTTTAACTCCATTTTATTAAATGTAAAATTTTCTTATCCTCGCATCTCCCCCTTCCTTTTTAAAACTCTTCTACTAACTTAATAAAGGAAACTGACCAGAAAAATATGTTTCCAGTTTTATATATTGCTGTAAAATTTTTATTGTGCATTTCCAAATATAAATCAAGGGCACATTTTTTTTCCTTTAAAAAGTTATGTAAATTTCAAACTAGCATATCTGCCAAAATAAAATTTAATAGAAATACATCCTGCAACTTAGAAATGTGGTTAAGAAGTAAATCAAACAAATTATTTTCCATTCAAATCACCATTAAGAAAATAGCCAACATAAAAGGTGTAACTCGTGGACCTATGTTTGAAGCTGGCTCTAATTTGTTCCCTCTTTCTTTTTTTTTTCTTTTCTTTTTTCTTTTCTTCCCCCCCCCCCATTGAATTTCAAATTACAGTTGATTACATTTAATGAAAATGTTAACAGCTTTGCTGCTTGGCATTTCTCTATAAATCTGTCATCTAATGCAGCAATCTAGCAATAATTCATAATTTCTGCAATAAAATAACTCCTTTTCACAAAAAGAATAATTCATTTTTTCCTCTAAAAACTTGAGAAAGTATAGAAATAAAAAGTGCTATATATGGGGATATTTAGTGATTTTTCGCTTATGACACAATTATAGAGATCATATATGTTTATTTGTGAGATAAGCAAATTCATATTGAAGCTGACCCCCATACATTAGAATATGAACTTCATATGAAGCATTAGAAAAAATTTCAATAGCTTATGTATATTCTGAGCTTATGTGGTATTTAGTATGGAATGTATTGTATTTTTTTTTAAATCTAAAAAAGTTCATTTTTCATAAAGACACTGGCTTTGGTCTTTATTTATTCTTTTATATAAGCTTTTAAACAGCTAATTTTTCATGTAATATTTCATGCAGTATTATGTTTGCTTTAACTTTAATGTTAATAGAGTTTTTTTTTAATTAATTTTTATAGAGTATTGTGGACAGCTCAGATAGTTACAATGAACATTTAGAAAATTCTGATAATGTTCTTCATACAACCACTGGAGGTAGGTGATTTTCCATAACTGAATTTAATAATACTTATGTACTAGACATTTGAAAATGATTTGATAACTATAAACACTTAAATGATATGGTGATGTATTATGTTATGATACAAGTTGAAAAATGATGTTGTTACTTCTCATTTATTATTTTTTTATAATTTATTTGTTAAATGTAAATATATTTTTCTGTTAAAATGAAAATATTATTGAAGATTTAAAAGAGGAAAGGACTAAATAATTATTGTCGCTCCATGTTTGTTTCTTTTATGAAGCATAGATTGTCTTAAGTTCCAAGCACTTAAATAAGTTTTTCAGTGCATAGTATTAATTATGCAAGATAACATAAATAATGAGGTTTAGAAATATAAATTGTGATGTTTTGCTATATGGATTGAAAATATGAAGATAAACGATAAGTATGCTTTCAATTTCTTGGTTTGGAATACACTCTGAATTACAATTAATAATAAGTTTAAGTAAAAATTTATGCCTTTATATCATTTTATAACATTAAAACTAAAGGACTGGTATGTTAATTGAACATTTTTCATTATTATTTGTATTTACAATATAGAAGTTCGAATTGTATTTTTTAAAAGTAGTATCTTCTGGAATCTGAATAATATTTTAAAATATTAATTATCAGAATCTCATACTTACAATACATTCTGTGATCTGCAATTTTGTTCCTTTGTAGGTGATTATCATGTCCATATTTCCGATGACAACACAACTAACGAAGCTGTAACATCTGTCTTAAATAACAATTCTAATCTTGAAGCTAACGAAGCACTGAGTTCCTCAAATCATAATTTTTCTAGCAATCAGTGTGAGTATATTAAGTATAAAATTGACCTAAGAATTTTCTTTTTGGTAGTTCATTTCTTAAATCTTAAATTTTCTGTTTTGCCTATATTTATATTTCAATAATAATAATATATTGAGGATTTGGAAAATTGATGGTTATGCTATTTGAATGCAATATAAATGCACACATTTATTCTAATTATGTAAATAAAAATGCTCCATTTTATAAAATTTCTAATACTGGAATAAAAGATAATTTTTCAAATGTAAAGAATATTTTAAATATTTAGTTATTTCTTTATTTCTAGTCTTTTTTTATTTTGTAATGATGTATGTCTTTTTTCCTTTCCATTTTTAAAAGTTTTTTTTTTTTAAATTGGAAACAGTTTAACTGAAGCACATCATAAATTTAAAATAAAATACTTAAAATTGGGAGAGAATGAATTTAGCATCTAATTTATATTATAAACATGAAATTCTTATTTCATGCTTATTTATTAAACATGACTATTTACTATAAAGTTCTTGTCTCATTTTTTAAAAGCCCTCCTCTTTTTTTTTTTTTTTTTATACATAAAAACTTGTATCTTATTGGTGTAGATAGTTTTTGAGAAGGGGAAAAAAAAAAAAAGGCACCAATCAATTTTGGTTTATCTAAGTAACAACCTTATATTTGGTATATAGTTTTCCATTCTTGGTGAAAACTCATGTTGTTTGGCACCATTTTTTGGTTTTCGTGAAGATAATTTGCACTAATTTTTCTGATCAATGGGATTTTACACTTGTACGAAGGTTTGTTATTTTGGATTTAAAATTTATTTGCTAAAAAAGGAGGGGAGCTGTTCAGGTCTTTTATGTTTTGAATTAGTTGAATGTTTTTTTTAAAATTTAATTTTAATAAAATAGGATATAGTTTCCCATTTTAGTATTCATGCCATTAAATTTTGTATATTTCTGAATTAAAGTGGATGAATTGCAAAGCTGTTCCACTGTGAGTAGTGCTACACATCCTGATTCTACCAGAAGTCCTGTGGGAATTTCTGAGAATTCACCAAACTACACTCTTACTCAAGGTTCTATTTCTAATTCTGACGTTGCTCAGTCTGAGTATTCAAGACCAAAGCGCGATCCTAGAAATAATCGTCACTGTAAGTGCAAACTTAGTATTGTGTTCGTTTAAAATTTCTTGCTAAAAAAAAGTACTTAGGTTATTAGATAACTTTTTTAGTAGAAACATTTAATTAACAGCTCTGTATATAATCCTGTTTTAATCAATGAATGTGATTACTGTGGTATTATTATGGTACACAGAGACAAATTCATTTACGTGTTTTTCCTTGTCTTAAAAATTAAGGAGTTTTTTTTTTTTTTTTAATTATTATTTTTTTTAATCTGTACTATTATTTTACCCATAAGTATCTTGAATTGATTTATTTGAAGTTAGTATATCTTTTGCATAAGCAAGTATGATAATTGTATATTTTTAAATAACAAATAAATATCTAACAATTGATTTTATATCAGTTATAAGGATTGTAATAGATATAGATGATTTCCTCTTTTCTTTGGAAAAGTCGGTTCTAATTTTTCTCTGAAATAATTATTCAAGTTGTCTTTAATTTTTTGTTTGTGAATTTCAATCAGATAAAGATTTGTCAGTCACATTGGCTTTCTGTGTGTGGGGGGGGGGGGATTGAAAACAGACGTTATGGAGAAATATCTAAAACTGAATATTTTGAGTTATATGCAACATTAAAGTTGAAAGCTTACAGGAATGCTATTTGTATTAAATTTAATTTGTAATTTCGTTGTAAAATTATGCTTGTTATTTATATTGTAAAGAAATAAATAGATCTAATATAATTTTTTGAGAAACATGAGCATATGAATATATTTATGAAAAGTACTTGATGACGAAAAATGCAGTATTATTTTCTGTTGGTATTGGAACGTTCCTGTTAAATAGATTTCCATATTGCAGCTTTTTTATTCATTTTTGAATTAAATGATTGTTTTTAATTTTATTTAATAATTTTTTTATTTGTCTTTCTTCTGAAGGGTGTGAAGATTGTGGTGCATTTTTTGAGAAGGAATGTTCACTACATAAAATACAACTGATATTTGACAAACCAGTCCTGAGTAGAGCTTGGGCAAGTTTACCAGCTCAATATCTCTATGTGAATAAGATCTCAGTAGATAACGAAGGTGAACCAGGTATTGAATAGGAAATTTTTTTTATTGGTCTTATGTTATAGTGACCTTATATTGTTTTCTAAATCATTTTATTGTATTGTCTAATTTTTAATATGAAAAAAAGATGGACTAATTCAGAAGGAAAGAGTTAATTTTTTAGATTGTTCTTTTCGTAAAATTTTTAATCATGTATCTAAATTATTAAAATTAATCAAGCAGTGTAACCTGCAGTTTTTCCATCTAATGTATGATCTTTCCAGAAATTTTAATACTGTTTTTGTAAGAATTAAAAATAAATGTGATATCCTAACATAATTTTGGTGCCAAACTAAGCATAGTATTAGTTTAATAATATTTAGCCATGGCTCCTATATAAATCATTGTCTGTAAACAGTAGTATTATTTTCAGTTGAACTTTTAAAAATAATTCATGTTTCATAAAAATTCGTAGAAATATGAAAATGATCTATTGTGTCATTGCTATTAACTTTTTTTTTCGTATATTGAGGTAATTTCAATGTAAACAATGTCTAAAAAATGTATGTACAGATAACAAACTAGTTTTCCTTCCTAGCCATAATAATTTATAAATTATCTCCTTGCTTATATAGACAAATACAGATATCGCTTTATCAGATAGAAGGAAAAAAAAATATGAAATAATATAAAAATACTAGAAAAAAATAATTTCTTGCAGAAACAGTGCATATAAAAAGATTGCATAACACATTTACCTATGATTTATCTTGTAACATTCATAATTAGAAAAAATAGTATGTATGCCTGCTATAAATATATATATTTTTTGGTACTAAAATTCCTTTAGCTTTATTAAATAAGAAAAACAAACAGAAAATATCTGAAATATCTAAAGGGTAATATCCTCTCATTGAACAATTTACTGTCTGTATCTTGTCAGTAAAGTTGCAAGTAGTGTGATTTTATAATTTAATCTGTATAATTGATTGAAAACTGATTAATTTAAACAAATTATTGGAGTTTCAAATATATTAAGGTTTTTTCTTTCCAGTTTATGGTGTGTTTGCTAAGAAAACTATTCCCAGGAGAACTCAGTTTGGTCCAATTGAAGGTGTTTTAGTGAAAAGAGAAGATCCACCTAGTGATAATTTCATTTTAGTGGTGAGTTTTTATTTATAATTTTTGTGTTTTATATGAAAATTGTTTATTACATAATCTTAATAATCATGCATGTCCTGTATCAACATTTTGCTGCTTTTGTTTTCACATCAGCAGTGTGATAGGGTAGTGATTTCAGGGTTATTTCAATTAAACAAAATGATATTTGAGAGCCAATGCTAATTTGTCTCCAGATACTGAGATGTCTAGAAGCGAAATATAAAAATAGAAATTTATTATTATGTCCTCATTAAGTACAATAAGAATTTTCAGGTATTGATTAAAATATATTATTTTTATATTATGCAATGAATACAAATGATTTCATTTTATAATATTTATTCAAGTTATTAAAATATTTTAATTGGGGATTTAAATTTTATAACATTTTAATAAATATGAATTACAGATATTTTCATTTACAGTTTGAATTTATGAGTCTTCTTTTTTCCATACATTTAATAGGAAATAACATAGTAAGTCAATTCTAAATCAAAAGTTTGATTAGATTTTTAAACTATCATTGATGGATTGTTTGAAAGAGCTAAACTGTTTAGTTTATTAACTTTGTGGAATGTTAGTTTATTGTAAATATATATATTTCTTATTCCAGTTAGAACATGAAAATAATGTTGCGCTCTACTTGGATACTTCTGATGAATCCATGAGCAATTGGATGCGATTTGTGAGACCAGCAGAGACTCATAAAGAACAAAATCTTGTTCTTGTTCAACAGAATCATTCTCTTTATTTCAATACAACACGTTCTATCAATCCTAAAACAGAACTCAGAGTTTGGTATTCTGCAGCATATGCTGAGAAGTGGGGCTTACCTGTTTTAGAACCTAATGAAGAAGAAAAAAAAGGTAAAAAAATTTATCCTTTAGAAATCTGATGTAGTTAGTTAATCATAGTTTCCATATATGACCAATTTTGATTATACCATGTGTTAAATTCTTGTTTTAAATTGGAATTAGTTGATTTTTTTTTCGTATAAAATATTTACTACATGAAATTTAAATATATATGCCATCTAATATGTAATTGTACACTGTGCTGCATGGCATACTCCCCATTTTATGGTGCGTTTGCATTTTGCAAAACCTTGAATATAAAATACTTTTGAACTTTTTATTGTTATAATACATTATAAGTTATAAGAAATTGTTTTTCAATTTTCTTGTCGTTCCTGAATGATTAGTAGCGGATTATGAAAATTTTTTGCAGCCTATTGAATTTTAAATATACATTATTATTAAATTAATAAAATGTGTAATTCAATTAGTTTGATAAAGTTTAATTTAATAATTAAAATTATTAAATTAAACTTTATAATTGAATATAGAGATCCTTGAAATTTTAGAAATTGGTTATGGGCTAAGAAACATGTCTTGAATCTTCTTTTTGTGTTTTATTCCCTCATTCTGACTATAATTTGAAAAGCAGTGTTTTTTACATATTCAGTTTTCAAATGCATTATTATTTACATGCTTATATGCATGTAAATTACCTGGAAAGAAGGTATGTAAGAAGTCATCATCACAGCTACATGAGTATATTATATATAATTTAATCATTTGTTATATGTTTTAAAAATGTATTACAAAATCATGCAAGTGAATTTTAATTAATTGTAATTAAACATTTGGTTAAGATATTTTGTTTCATTAAAAGCAATATATATATGTTATTATGTTTTATTTGTATTTCAATTTAATAGGATACTTTGTTGTTTACAGCTATGGAAGAGCAAGAAAATGCTTGGCCATGTTTTGAGTGCAATCAAAGATTTTTAACATCTGTTGATCTTCAAAAGCATTTGAACCAACATGATGAAGAAAACAATACAAACGGGTCTCCTCGTAATCGAAATAAAACAAGAACCCGAACTAAGTTTGCCAAGAAAGCACATGCAGCACGTTTAAGAGTAAATATATATTTTTTATTATCATTGGTCAAAAGATAGTGTCTTGTTTTTCTTATTCTGATCAGATGTTATAGAACATTAATATTTATAGTTTCGTCTTGTTGAGCTGCTATTTGTTATTAAATTTAACTTCATCAAAATAATAAAACAATAAATAAATTTCCCTAATTATCAGACAATGGAGAGTGATGATGATTTAAAAGTATGAATATGAATAAAGAATTGATAGAAAGAGTGAAAGAATTTTGTTTTCTGACTTTCATAAACCAAACTACATATTCAGTATTTTCTTTGTACTTATTATTTTTTCAAGAATGCAAAATTTATTTTGTATTTAGATTGAGGGGAGCAGATTATTTCTAGCAAATACATTTTGATTTGTTTTTAAGATTATTTAATTAGTCCTAAGTGCAGATTGCAGATATGTATTCACTTTGTTTATAATCTTCAATCCTACAATTTCCACAAAAATTGATAAAATTATCTTTCATTGATACAGACTATTATGGAAAATGCTGTAGATGGTGAAAATTCTCTAATAAGGAAAGCAAGAGGAAGGCCACCTAAGAAATATAAGGTTTCTTGATTCATTTATTTCCCTTCATTAAATCAATCAGGGCTTCTTAAACTATGGGGCTGCAATTTGATATGTTATTTGAGCTTAGAATCTTGAATATAGGGACATTATTGCTTGTTTGGGAATATTTTAGAGAAAATGTCTATCATAAAATAATTACAATTTTAAAACTTATTTAGGAAGCCAATTTCAGAATTTTAATAAAATCAGTGTTGCTATTTCTTTAAAGATAGGATTCCTTTACCAAACTCTTCTAATTAATTGTGTAATAGTTGATTTTCTGATTTTCTTTTAATTTTTTGTTTGTTTATATAAAATAAGATACTTTTAAATAGTATGCACAGAACCACAGATTTAGTTTTAATTAAAAAGTATTTGCTGCTTTTAATTATTTTAATAACATTTATTTTCCCAAAAAGTAATTGTTACTTCTAATTAATGAGTCATTTGTTTAGCAAATATAATTATGATTTTTTTTAAAAAAGTGGAACATTTTAAACATTTATTATAAAATTTTTAAGAAGTCAGATTTAAAATAATTAAGTTCTAAAGAAATTGTTATGGGCTTTGATTTTTGCACAACATAATTTTTAAAATAGTTCCACAAACCTTTTGAATCATGTATAAATATAATTTAAAGCAATGTTTATTTTGCTGTATTCTTTATTTAACAGTCAGATATAGTGATTAATTCCTGAAATATTCAGACGAGATTTGATATTGATATAAATATCATAAGTATCCTTGTATAGAAGAGAAAATCCCCCCCCCTATCTTTTCTTTAATAGGACCAAGTTCATTGATACGACTTAGTCTGCAATTTGAATTGTTTAATTCAGTGATACTCTCTCTTAACTTTAGTGGAGAAGGGATCATCCATCTAAAAAATAGATTTAGATCTCAAGTGATCCACATGGTAGTTAATATTTAAAAATGGCTGAAAATTGTCTTTGTAAAACAACATTTTTTAAAAAAAAATTTGTTTAACTGTCAGTTTAATTTTTTACATTTCTGCTCATGTTTTATTTTGGGAAACAAAAATGCTTTTTGATGCCTCTGAAGTCTAAGAAGCCTTGAATTAAGAAAATAGTGGCTTTTATAGAACTTTTTTCCTCTTTCCTAAACTGAATTTGGCTTTATTAATTTAAATACACTTTGAAGCATGAAAATAAAATTTGCTTCATTGATAGGAAAAGTTTTATTGCTCTTTTTGAAAATTCAATACTTTTTTTTTTTATTATAATAGTCTTCAAATTTTGTGATTAGTTCTTGAATAATAATAATAATTGATACAAATACAAATAAAACAAACAGAATTTCTTAACTAAACTGTGAATCAATTTACATAGCTTTAACTATGAATGTTATTGAGTAAAATAAAGATTTTTTTTTTTTTTTTTTTTTTTTTTAAGTTGATAGTTAAACATAGCTATGATGGTGCTCAGCATTATTAGGTTCTTGCATTGAAAACAAACTTTTTTCAAGCTTTTGCTTCAAATATATAAATCAAATGCTCAACTAGTAGACATTTCTACTGAATTTATCTCTTAGGTGCTGCTCAATATGATAAATTAAAAAGTAAATATTAACTTTCTTATTTTCTTTATTGATTCTTAATATGCGAATTTCTACATAAGGAATGGTTCATTAATCATGTGTACTCAGCTTTTTTATTAAATTGAGAATATTATTTTTTCAAAAAATGTAATGCATGCGATTAAGAAATTGAAATATTTTTGTTTCTCGATTGTAGATACCTTCTAAACAAGAAGAATACAAGTGTGATATTTGCTTGAAGAGCTTTCCACGTAATTACAGTTTGCAAAGGCATTTAATTATGCATACAGGAGAGAAAAAGTACAAATGTCCAATTTGTGATATCAAATTTAGTCATGTTTATAATCGGAACAGGTGGGTCCTTTTTATTAGTACTTACATATAGAGGCATGCCCATTTGAATATTGTTTGTATTTGAAGAGCAATTTGTATTCAAAATATTTCCTATAAAAATGAGAGAAATTACATTTGCCATGTTTTAAAGGTTTATCTTAAAGAGCTGGTTAATAAGTTTTTTTTTTTTTTTTTTAAATATAACTCGATATTTGAAATTCCATTTTTTTTTAAGTAATCAGTTTGAAAATGTCATGCAAAATTGAATTACATTGTAAATTTGGGCTGGAGATGGTTTGATGGATCAATATCCACCATAAAATTTCTTATTTAGAGTTATCTGTTAATTCTATTAACTTCTTCTTACTAAGTTTGTAAGTAATTTTACTCTAATTACTTTTCTTATAATTTAAATTTTAATACTGCTAATCTAGAAATTAGTTTATTGTAATAAAGATTGCATAATATTACTTAAGTGTTTAAATTCATCTTTTTAGGCATGTTCGCAGGCATAAGCATGATAATGGTGATATGCAAATCATGAAACCAGTGAAAACTCTATTTAAAAAGAAACAAGGTGCTGAATGGGTTTGCATCCATTGTGGTCTGACATTTGACAATTCGAATGTACTTAATCTACATACTTTAACTCATGCGGCTGAAGACGTTGCATTTAGTGAAGAGCATCCATTCTTGGAGAGTAGTATTGGTACTGAAGATGGCTTTGAGGGAAGTGACGAAAGCAAATTAGGGGGTGAAGAATTGCATAAATGTCCAGAATGCACTCAGGTAAATCCACTACTCTCTTCTGTAAATTTCTTTCCTTTCTCCATTTTTAATAAGAATTTAATGAAAATACTGAAGAATTTTTTAATAAATTTTGTTTAATTTAAAATTTTCAAACAGTACTTTTTTAATTGAAGGGGAGGCAGTTGATAACTGAAAGAAAACATTTTGATAAAAAAAAATTATTGTATTTATATAACAATTGGTATAAAATATTGATATTTGGTAATTGTGCTGAAATTTTTGTTAATTGACAGTAATCCATATTCTCATATGTAAATGTTATTACCTGTGTTGTTAAAATACTTTTAGGTATTTGCTGACCTAGAAGGAAGGAGGCAAATGCTAAGAACTTAGCTTTCTGTTACCTTATCACTTCACTTGATTTGGCTTCTCTTTCTTGACAAACTCTGATATTTCTAAAATCCTTTTTTTACAAAAGCTGTAGATTGACTTCTTTGAATTAAAGTTGTGTTTTAAAATGTTAATGCACTAAATTAAACTATTAAACTTGAACATGCACTTAAAAAAATATATTGAATTGTTCTTTACCTTAAATTTATGCAAAAGTTGTTACTTCTAAAGTAAAAAAAAAATTTAAAATATATATATATATTAGTTGGAAGATACTGCGAATGTAAGAAAATAAATCTGTTTTCATATATTTCTCATTTTTGTCTCTGAATCAAAGATGTAAATTAAATGAATTGATTCTGATTTTTTATATATTATTGAATTTTATGAACGATGTTTCTTTATTGATAGAATATATATATATATTTGTTCCTTTATAGGAATTTTCCACCAGAAGAGACTTAATAGAGCATGCAAGTGTTCATGGGAAAATTGGGAAGCAGCGTTGTTTCCGAGGAATCATTAATCCTTTGAAACCTTTTAAATGTAATTTGTGTTATAAATCCTTTGCTTCTGATGAGCGTCTTATTAGACATTATCTAGTACATGGAAGTGAAGATTCAAAACCTTTACAGTGTGACATCTGCTATAAGCGATTCTTAAATAATTCAGCTTTGGCATGTCATATTAAAGTACATAGGTAAATTTTTCCATCATTTTTGCTTATTAAATTTTAATAAGTTATTGGCACAAATTTGATAAGTATTGGCTAATTTTATTAATTATATTTTAGTGATGAGCGGAAATTGTATGAGTGTCCCATCTGCAAATCGGAATTTGATCAGATTGTTGCTTTGAAAGAACATGTTCACGTTCATAATGAAAATGGAGTGTATCGTTGTCCTAGTTGTCATAAAGTTAGTACTAATTACTAATTGATATTTTTGTTATATTCTTATCATTCTAAAAATTTTATTTATTCTTTCAAATTGCATTTATTAATTTTACAAAAATAATTGTCTTTAAGTAGGAATAGTTTTTTAATGTGTTAATAATTTTTAAACTTTCAGTATATGATTTTTGTTCTCATTTTCTTTATTTATCAGTAATATAAAATAACTTTTGCAACCTTGAAATTTGCTTTTATATTACGTAATTAGTTATTAAAAGCATTTTAAAGCAAAACCTATTGTTCCTTTTTTTTTTTTTTTTTTCTGAAATAAGAACATTGAATATCAATTTTTTAGATGAATTTAATGGTTATAAATTGTGAAATTGTTTGTTAAATGAGACAATTGAGAAACTGTAATAATTTGTATTTTGTCCACTTCCTTCTTACATTTGTATAATTAAAATTTTCCATTATTCTGTATATGGTGAAACTCTAAATTTTGTCTTTCTTAGGTATTTGAAGAGTACAATCAAGTACGAAAACATATTCGAGCATTTCATTCTGAAAGGCGTTATCCCTGTGACAAATGTGAAAAAATATTTCCACGTCCAGATAAATTGAAATTACATATGTTGAGACATTCAGATCACCGTGAGTTCCTGTGTGCCAATTGTGGTAAACAATTTAAAAGGAAAGACAAGTTGAAAGAGCACATGAAACGTATGCATGCTCCAGATAGAGAAGCTAAAGTGAATGCCAAGAATTCAAAATCATCTGGTTCAAAGAAATTTGTTCCCAAGGTACATATATATTTTCAGAGTTAATTATTTTGTATATTTAATTTTATAATATTTTCCAGTTAATATGTTTTTCAAATATATATTTCAGGTCTCGCCAACAGATTTTCATCGATTTATTTACAAATGTCATACTTGCCTCCTTGGTTTCAAACGAAGAGGAATGTTGGTTAATCATCTTGCAAAAAGGCATCCAGATATTAGACCAGAGACTGTTCCTGAGTTGAATCTTCCTATTTTAAAAACTACTAGAGATTATTATTGCCAGTATTGTGAAAAAGTATACAAGTCCAGTTCCAAACGTAAAGCCCATATCCTTAAAAATCACCCTGGCTCAGAGCTACCAATGAGTAACAGAAGAAAGGTAATTTGGATTTCCAATCTGGATATATGTGATGCACTGTAAATGTTAACGTATTTATTTTTTTAATTTAACATTATACTTTAGTAAATTTTTCATGCTTTTCCCCCCTTATATGTTATTATTATTATTCAGATCATTTTCTGTTTTATTGTTTTTCATTCTTGATTATAATGTTAAAATAAACTTCAGATATGAAAAATGTGATAAGAAAATCCAAGTAAAATGCTTTACTTAAAGTTGGTTAATGTCTGAAGTTCAATTACATTTTGGATAGTAGTAAAATTATCAATTAGAATGAGTTCTGCATATTTTTCTCTTTAAATTGATCAATGTCGGCTTAGTTAGTATTCAGCTGCATTTTTTTATTCTCCCTCCTTCTATATATTAGGTTATGGTATCATTTTAAAGTTAGTTTTCATTATAATTTTTATCCATAATAGTATTTTCACCCTTTTGAAATAAATTATTCTTCAATACATTTTATGGGATGAAGTTATCTTTATAATTAATATGAATTTGCTGTATATGTGCTAATTCTTTGATTAGACCTGTTGATTTTACTGCACTATATTAATCTTATAATATTAATCGATATCATAATTAATACTATATCTTTTATGATAAATATATATTTGAATCATCGGTTTGGGATAATATAACTTATTTAAAATTCGAAATAATTCTTTGATGTTATTTTTGCTGTGGCTTCATTCCTTTTTTACATGATTTTAATACAAGCGAGTGTAAAAAGTGTTTTGTTTCCCTAATCAGTTATGTAGTTAAAATATAAAAAGGGATTAATTACTGAAGAGTCGGAGAAGTTGATTCTTCTACGTGTTTTATATTTTTACTTATAATAAGATTTTTTAATGCATTCAGCAAATGCTCTGTCTCAATTTCAGATTAATTTAATAATTAAAAAATGAATAATTGTGTTTTATTTGCATGAGGCAAAAGTTTTTTTTATTCACTAATCATTACTTTTTGGTCTATTGAATTATATGATATAAATTCCTTCTTTAGTTAGATACTAACAACTTCTTTTTTGTCACTTAAGGGTGGAGTACCTGATATTCCTGGTTTGCCAAATCCCACATTTTCACAGACAGTTGGTAGCATCACTACTCATCCCCATCATTGCAGCTGGTGCCACAAACAGTATGCTAGCAAGGCTAAGTTATTGCAGCATCAACGCAAGAAACACGTGGACATGCTGGCTCTCAGCTATGTTGCCAACAATACTAAGGTAAGTTTTAGATTCTGTCCTTTAAAATCAAGCTATAAAATTTAAGAAAAGAATGCATTGAGCTGTAGGAAACTTGGGTAGGAATTGCATTTGATATGTTCATGTGTCTTCCCATATTATAGAAACCATGTATTAAATATGACTGGAAAACATAAGTTTTAAACAAGAGAAATTTACATAAAAATTATCATTTTAATTATAACTTCTATAGGTCAACATTGAACAGTGTTATAACTCAGTATGTTTTGAAAATGTTTACATTTTATTGAATTTACTTTATAGTGTTTCTTTAAATTTTATTTGAATTAAGGTAAACACTTATATTTCTAAGTTTTTGTTTCATTTAGTATAAAATCTATACATAGTATAAAATGAAGTCGCCTGAATGCGTCTATGTTTGAACCACAAAAACTCGAGAAATAATTAATGGACATTGGAGATATTTTTACCATTTTGTAGAATATTTATTGGGGAAGGTTTTAGTACATTAAAGTCATATCAAAATAAAAAATTTTTTTATTTTGATATGACTTATAATTGCTATTTTAATTATTATGTGCATGCACGAAAATCTTAAACTGTGCACGTGCAAACAGCAAAAGCTGTTGTATGCATAGGCGATACATTTCTTTGTTTACCTCTGTTTGTTAGTCAATCACGTCAGAACGGCTGAGTCTTTTTATCCCAAGTTAACGAGGTTAGACTTAACGTTTTTTCGACCAATTATTTCAAATGATTCTGTTTATTTTCTTAGTGTTTGATGCATTTAAAATTAAACATTGTTAATTAATCGATCCTTCAGATTCATTCTGAAGTACTTTTAAATTAAAATAAAACAGAATAAAGGAAATTAAAGGTTTCTAATCTGCATTGCATTACCCCAACTGGTGTGGAAAATTCACACATATGCGTTAATCCAATTCGCGTTGAAAATTCACACATGCGCAGTTTGTTCTTATTGTTGACAACTGTATTTTCATTTTAATTAAAAGTTTAAAAATTATTTGTATTATACTATTATGTATATCTCAATTGATAAATAAAATAGACTTGATTTTTAAAAAATACGGACTTGGTTTGAATCCTCTGCTAACCCAACTCTACAAGGACCGCTATATAGCTCTGGCTGTAGCTGCCTCAGGCATTGCTGCAACTTTGCTTAGCGGTGGCTGAATGGCACATTCCGTTTTCTAACTGATGCTTAATCTTGTGAGCAAAGATACCCCAACATGCAACATCACCAAAAACAGTGGCCAGGGAGTCCTTTTGCAGCAGTGCAAGTTAATATTATGGGACGAGTGCACAATGTCACAGAAGCATGCATTAGAGGCGTTAAACTGCGGCCTGCAGGACATCCGTGGCGACCAGGCGGCGTTGTCGTTGACAATGACCTGTTTGCTATTTTTGTGAGCACTTGTACTATCAAACCACCTCCAGATGTGGGATAAATACAAGGATGCTTTATCAGAAATCTTGCATATCCTGGATGGCACTCACAATGACCTAATCTTGAACGGATCTTGGGTATTGATTGAGGCACAAGATGCCTTAGTCAATTCTCATACATATACATCAAAATTTCCATGCAAACGAAGTCGTGGGTAATAGCTAGTTAATCGTGAAATATGATTAAGTTGTGGAACATAAAAAATATTATTGGAAATTTATTTAATTATGGGAAAACCACTGGCTCTCTACTGCATGGTTGTCTGGTTTTTGTTTTATTTTGAATACCTAGTTACATGCAATTAAATAATTATTTTTACAGGTGGAACCAGTTTGTGATCAAGGCACTCAAGTTACTGGACAAATTGTTATTGAGAGTGTAGGATCAGCTGGTCAAGAACCTTCAACTGTCTTAATTGATGCCTCGAAGCGAAAGATTCATTACATTGATAAAGATTCTCTAGTGGTAAGAAATTCCCCCTTTGCTTGTGCAATTTCACTTATTAATAATGCTTAAATCAAAAATTCTTTAAATACATAGGCAAGTCAAAAATTATCTACACTTTTCATTCTACAGGTTCTTACATGAAGCTAGGGTTATACTAGGTGCATCATTTTTCTACGTAATCACCCTCTTTTTCAATGCACTTGGCCCAAAGGTCAATGAGCTTATGTATTCCTTCGAAATAAAAAGTTTTCGGATGGTCATGAAGCCACTTTTGCATCGCATTTTGCACATTTAAATCTGAGGCAAACTGGCGACCATGCAAAGCATCCTTGAGTGGACAAAAAAAAATAAAAGTCAGGTAGAGCTAGGTCTGGACTGTAGGGAGCGTGTTCCAACAACAAAACTTTCTCCGATAACAAGCCTCGACGTTTGTGGCAAATTGCTGGCTTCAGCTTCTTTTCCAACGTTTCACTGTAACTCGCGCTGTCGATTGTCTTTTGCTTTTCCATAAACTCTTCCATTATGACCCCCTTTGTGTCCCAAAACACATTTAACATAATCTTTCCTGCGAATGGTCCAGTCTTGGAATTTTTTCTTATTGGAAATCCTGGGTGTTCTCACTGCATACTCTGCCGCTTTGATTCTGGCTCATAGTGATGAACCTATGTTTCATCTCCAGTGACTATTCTGCTTAAAAATGCATCACCTTCGTTGTTGAAATGATTGGGTAAGCGTTGACGCGAGTGAGCTTGTGTTCTGCAGTAAGCTTTCTTGGTACCCACCGTGCACAGGCTGTATGAAAACCGAGCTCACTGTGGATGATTTGATGGGCAGAGCCATGACTGATGTTCAAAGCAGATGCAACCTCATCAATAGTGATTTGCCTATTTGCCAGAACCATCTCTGTAGCTTGCTGCTGGTTGTCATCTGTAGTGGAGGTTGATGGCCGTCCTGCTGCCTCTTCATGTGTTACACTTGTTCAGCCACTTTTAAGTGAGCTACAGAAACACAGTTTTACATGATAGTGCACTTCTCCCATATTGCGATGATAGCCTGCGATGCAAATGTCTGACCCTCTGACATCCTCCGACCAGAGGAATTGGATCACCGCTTGTTGTTCCTCTTTGGTGCAAACTTTTAATGGAGCAGCCATGATATATCCACAACAGAAGGAAGGAAAATGGCAGACTTATGATCAAACGTTCATAGCTACTAGTACTAATTGTAGATAATTTTTTACTTGCCCTCGTAGAAATATATTTTCTTATTTCTACTTTTCTTTTTAACTCTACTATAAGCGTTGAAGTTCATATAACTTTGATATTGGTGGTGTATTAATAAAAGATACCAGGTTGAGAGAAATATTTTAAAAATTTATGTGCTTGTTATTTTAAATTATTGTGCCATAACAACAATAAGAAATAAATAAAAAGGGCATCAATATATGCACAAAATATACTATTTGCAGATGAATGTATATTGATGACCATGGTTATTTGTAACAGTATATCAAGTAAATGGGAATGTTTTGAAAATAAGAGAATACTCTGGACAAATATTTTGCTTGATAACTGCTGAAAGTAAATAATTCATTTGAAATTTTTATTTGAGCTTAATTGTTTTATTTTCTTCCTATGTTGAATCTAAATTTATTGGACTTTTAAATTGATCTTGAATTATATATGGTTAAAACCAAAACTTGAAATAGAATTTTGTGAGAATCCAATTTCATTTAATGAAGCTTCATATAAGTCTCTGTGAAAGCAAGTGATTTAACTCTTTGCAGACAGTCATCAGCAATGGGAAAAAGACAATGGCAGCTGTTTGGGGACACTGATATACAAAAAAACTGAAATAAGGAATTTCTTAATAAAATTGAAAAATAAGGACCATAATGTTTAAAGAATAAAGGCTTTGAAAGTTTGTGCATTTGGACGTCTTCTCTCTTATACCATTTTAATTAGAGAAAAATCTTTATTTCAGTACTTAATTGCAATGAATTTTTTTGCAAAAATATTTATTATTATTAATTAATTCTCAGATGATAACTTGTTATTAGTAATTGGATATGCATTTATTTACCTTTCCCACTGCAAAAGATTAAAGAATATTTTGTCAAAAAATAAAATACCTTTAATTATTTATGTCAAATAAGAGTTGACTTTTTTTCCCTCTTGTTATCTGTAACATATGTTTGTACAATAGTGCAGTTTTTAAAAAACAAATGAGCATGTTATGTTACAGGCAGAAGTAAGTTTTTGTGCTTATATTTTACTATTTTTGAGGCTATAATAGACTTATTTAAAATTTATTTTGAAAATATTATCATTATTAAAAATGATATTATATTTAAATAGTTATTTTATCTCCGTTCATTTTCATCTAGGTCTCAACTCATCACGAAGGCCTTCCCACTGCCGATCTTTTGACCCAAGCTATGTCCGAACTAACCCAAAACTTCCCTGAATATCGCTCAACAACTGGTGAATACCTTGTGACCAGACTGTCCCATTCAACCCCTGCTACATTAGTCAATCCCTCTCCATCCACTACTCCTATACCTGACACACCATCTCCCAACTCTACCCCATCTACTTCCCTGCCCTCGGTACTAGATGCCAGTATTGCTACCCCATTGGATCAAATACAGTTGAATCAACTTATTGCTCAGTATCAACAACAGCAGCAATTAAGGTAATATTTTAAACTATATATTTTTCATAACTTTGTATTTTGTGAACAAAATTTCATTTTAAAGATAAATGTTTAGTAAAATATAAAATAACTTAAAATAAATGTTTGGTGTAGTTAATTCACTGCAGAGAGAGGAAAATTTTTCATTGCTGTTCTTTCTGATATGACTATATAGTTTATTTTGATTGACAATCATTTTTCTTTTTAAATGGAGATCCATTGTATTGTTTGTAATTTGAGATGTGATTTTTTAATCCTTTTCTTTCTTTATTTATTTATAATTATGCAAATAATATTTTCTTGACTTTCCTGCTTGTCCTTTAATCCACTTTGTGAATCATACTGTTGAAATTTCATAAGATTTCAATTTAAATAATACAGCTTGGGATAGGGTCATTATAGTTATTATTTTAAAGCCTTATCGGTATTATGAATTAAAATTAAATTAGAATTTAAAGCATAAATTTCAGGTTATGACTAATATTTGTTCCCAAATTCTGTGCCTGTTCATAATTTTTATATATTTTATCTCAAAAATAAATTTTAATCTGTTAACTATTATTATTAGAGCAATTCAAATTCTGTACCACTACACTATCTTCACACCTTTACTGGTAATCTGGGTGAACTCTAATTACTCTTTATGTTCTTTTATGTATTATATTGTGACATGTTACAGCCACAGGTGTTGTAAAAGGAACCATATATCTTTACTTTGATACTTTTTTGCTTTTAAATCCTCATTTTGGGAAGAGAAATTTGAATTTTGCTTAGCTATCAGCAAAAGTCAAAAAGATTTAGTTGGATATTTGTTCATGAAGCCATATAATGAAAGGATGTGCATTATTACATTCTAGTCACCTCAGGTGACCTGCTGATTTGCCAGTTATATTTGTTTGCAAATTGTTTAGTATAACTTCATGTTCATAGTTCTGCCAAATTATTTGATATGAAAGTTTTTTTTTTTTTTTTTTTTTTTTTTTTTGAGTACATGAACCTTTCTAAAGGAGACATGCTCATAATATCAAAGAGCTATTGAAAAGTAAATACCAAGTTCATCTATCTACTAAATTTTGCGATAGTGCAATTTCACTTTATTTATCTGTCTTGCAAACTATACAGTTACAGATATTAAACAGAATGCTTCTTCTGTAGCTTCAATAATGAAAGAAACTGGCTTCATTAAATACTTGATGAAACCATAAAAACAGTTTGAATTTCAAGGCAACTGTGTAATGTTGTAAATCAGGCAAAAATAAATTAAATTATTGAAATTCACCAAAAATTCATGACTATTAAATTGGCATCACTAGAATAACAATTTCTAAAATTTGGTGTAAAATAATTTTTGTGCAATAAAATTTTTGAAAGTTATCACCAGAAATATTCAAAATTCAGTTTTAATTAATCAAAATTTTAATTAGAATTTAAAAAAAAAAAACGTGCTTTGGGGTGCACATTTTTACACCTCCCAAGATCTGTTCCCATATGTTTCTTGATTAAACAATCTGACTTGCTAGTGCACACACACATTCATCTTTATTATTAGTATAGATAATTCAGTATTTTAAAATTGTGTACTTTTTCTCTATTTTCAGCCCGCAACAGTTAGCCGTTGTTGTAACATCAGTCTCCAAGTCCTGGCCTACAGCAGTTACAACTAGTTTGAGCAACTATCCAGCTCGATGAACCGATTTGAGGGCAAGTTTGATGGAATCTGAAAAATAAATTTAGTGCCATTTGTATGGCTGCAACCTTGATGGGCTTGCACCATTGCACATTGTAGTGAGAGCACACTGCTGTTGAGGAGGAGCTATTGTTGAAGTCATTTTGGGAGTAGTAGAAATAGAGGGGGACAGGGCATGATGCCTGTCTTGTTTGAATGCCTACCCAGCATTATTTGCTGGATGGATCAGTTTTGGGTTCTTGTTAAAACAGATTTTTTTTATAGAGGAACCAACATTTTTGTCTTGGTTCTGTACCTCTCTTATAGGCTCTATGTCTACTCAAACCAAAGATTTTAATGTCTTTAAACCCACCTTTTTGAACCTTTTAAATGATGTGATAGCTAGATAAAACTTGCAAAGTAGAGCAATAATTAATATTGCTTTCTAAACTATACTTTGTGCCATTTTATCCCTTTTTCCTGTTGATGACTGCTTGCTTTTTCTGAAAGCTTTAGTTTTTTGGAATGTCATGTAAGCTCTTAAATGTCGATTGATGTGTTGAATTTTTGCTTATGGAAATTTGACACATTTTATTTTCAAGTTTCATTTTTCTTAAGTTACTTTTGTCAGTAGAAAGTATTTGAATGTTGAGTGTCAGAATTTCTTCTGACCAGCCACTTGTTACTTAGGTTCACTGTTTAGCTCTTTCTCGCTGTGACAGCACAATTTCATTTTATGTTGTATATCATATTCATTGTTGATAGCATTTGACCTGTATATTTGTATATGGAAGGAAAAAAGTTAAGGATTTTATGATGTCTTGGAAATTATTATATTAGAAGTTGTTTAATGATGAACTATTCAACTTTTAAATGTCATTTTAAAACTTTATGTGCACATACAAATTCTTTCATCTGCTAAATGTATAATGTATATAATTTTTATTTATTTTTAAAAATTTATCTTGATTTTTGTGTACAGGAAACCAGTTTAAAGTTGTTTCAAAGTTAAATTCGTAAGTTGAACAAATGTGGAGTTATTCAATGTCTTTCAGGTGAAAAAAAAAAAAAAAATTAAGAAAATTTACTAATTGTATAATATGTACTTAAAAATATATTTTCCGATTTTTCTTGATATTTAGAAAGAAATATATTCAATATAAAATTTCAAACTAATAAAAAGAATTACAGATATTTTCATATTAATAGTATGTGCCATTCTTAGATGAAAGTCTTTGGTTGGGAATAATTCTGTTCATATCATTAATTTATATTGTATACTTGTAAAAGCTTTTAACAGAATTGTGTTTTTGTTTCTTGAAATGACAGCGATTCCAGATTTATGTAGAATGATATAGATTTTATTTTGTTTAATTTTCCTAATTTATTTAGGAAGAAATAGTGTTCATGTATTTGGCAAGTTATTTATTTTTTGTACAGCACTTCGTATGTATAATATTATAGATAATGTTGTACTTGTTCTAATGTCATTCTCAAATTTTAAGAGATGGTTGTTGCACTTCCTTCTACTTTAGTAAATTAGCTTGTAAAAAGCCCAATGTTCTCTTCTTTATATAATTCCAAGCACTGCCAAAAGAATTGATCTTATTCCTAGTTTTCCTTGCAGAATATATTTCAATTTTTCTGCATTAGAATAAGGAATTAGAAAATGTTATATTTCTGTGTTCTCATAAAAATGGCAGCTATCACTTTTTTGTGTTAATTTATTGAAAATTAAGCTTTTAAAATTTATCCATTTCCAAAGTTACTAGTTGTTTTTAACCAATTTTGTACCTGCTGTTGTGCTATTTTTTTTTTTTTTAATCTGTAATAAAATGTCGAATTTTTATGTTGCATGAAATTGTTAACCCTGAATTAAGTTTTTCATTCAAATTTTCTTGAATTTGATGTAATCATTTTTGAATCACCAGAAATAAAAAAAACTAAGTTTGAATGTATTTGAATGGACTTTTGTATTAGTTAATACATATTTATAATCAGCAATTAATCACGTACCTTTAATTCATCTTTTCTAAGTTACTGGGCATCAAGTATTACAGAAGCAGACTTTTTCCCTCTCCATCAGTCATAATTGCATCCTTAGAGCAATCTCTGATAAGGTTATCAACGTTTCTCATTTTACTCTTATAGTTAATCTGTGTTGATCCTAAAACCCTGAAGATTATTTCATTTCTGTTTAACCAAGTAAATATAAGATAATAATTCCCTAAAACATCTTATAACAAACTTCGCTGAATATTAAATAAAAAGAAATAAATGATAAAATTTTAAATTCAGGCAAAATAATCATAATGTGTATTAAATATTTATTTTTGATTCCCCCCCCCCTCAGACATATAGTACATGACAAACAATCATTAGTTACTGGTGAGTACTAATTGCTCAAAAAATTAAGAGTGGGTTTTAGCATAAAAAGTAAAATTGCAGTAATTCCTTAAATTGCATGTTATCACTGCTCAGGATACAATTTTAAAATGTAGGGTTGACACATAGAAATTTAAGGGGTTTTTTTCATAAAGAAAATATAAATTCTCAATTTTTGTTAAGTACAACATATCATTGTCAGTTTCACTCAATAAATTTCATGAAGAGCTTGACTCCTTGTTTCAGTTTCAATGGAATAAATGAACATTCACAAAACTCTACCTGTCTTTCCATCATATTATTAGGTTTCTATCATAGAGCTTACAGAGCAGTATCTCAGCTCTATGGTTTCTATTGTGTTTTATTCTCTCATAAGTTGAAAAAAGATATACCTTACTACAGATTCAGCGTAAAATATATTTTTTATAGCTGAATTACTTTTAACTAATGAAAGATCCTTTTATTTAGCAAGAGGCTAAAGTCAAAGTAATATAATGAACTTTAATGCTTTCATTTTTATAGGAAATTAATTTACTTATTTAAGTGTTAAAGGTACTGGATGGACAAAATGATGGCCACGGATGGATTCTCATTCTTCAAATGAATTATAGATGTAGGTTTAAAAGTTTGGATCTAGAATTTTCATTCAGTACTGACAATCTTTTTTTTAAATTATTAATTAGATGGAATTAAACTGTTATTTTCAGCATAATATAATACAGCACTGTAAAAGATAAATTCATTAGCCCACAAAACTCATGGGATGCAGTTGAAAATAGACCATCTCCCAATCCACAGGATAAACACTCGAAAGATTATAAATCTTTTTCTTGATAGCTCAGAATTTCTAATATGACTGTGCCTGTGTGTCATGACTTTATTTCTAACTAGGAAATAAATAATGGAATAACTTACCTGAGAAGCAATCGAAAAAGAATATAATTTTTGATCACGAAATGACTGGAAAAAACGAACATTCTTGTTTCTATTTTAAAAGACTCATTTTAGGAGGATATTTTGAGATTTTGTCAGTTCAATTACTAAAATGTTAAAAACTAAAGATCCAATAAGTGTTATAGATTTAATCCAATTATTAGGAAATTTGTGTAAACACTTGAGAAGAATACTTATTTTATAATATAATCCTTTTAAATAAGCTACAGAATACGTTACCCAGTATTCAATTTAATATTAATATAGAAATTCAAAACTACATATATATTCAAATTAATGTTGATTAGAAGATGGTTTTTATTTTGACTTGATTCTTACAAATGTATTCTCAGAATTGTGGCAGTTAAATTTATGGCTTGTAAAATGTTTGGCAACAACAAAATACATCGCAAAAACTCTTTATTCAATTTGAATTTTTAGTGAAACCCATCCTTAAGCAATAGATCATTCAACAATATATAAAACTGCACCATCTGCATAGAATTTAAAGTTTGGGGCAGAGGGATTCAAGACTTTAGTTTATTTATATTAACGTCCCGTTTTAAAGCAACACTAGAGTTATTTTGGGGCAGACCTCGTAATTTTGAACTGCGGTCGGATGACGTGGACGACACCTCAGCTGGCACTTCCCTTTCCAAACTTCCCTACTAGCGGGAAGACGTTTGGCCCCGACGGATTTAACATGCACCAGACCCGCTTATACGACGGTTCTTCAGTGGAATTGGTCTTGAACCTGAAACCCACGGTTCCATAGCCGAAACCTTACCGCCAGGCCATCGTGACCCTAAGATATTCTAACATTTTAGACAAAGGCCAAGCAAGATTCTCTAAGCAATTAACTGAACTTGAAAGTTCTTATAGAAATAGATTTATGACTTAGAAGCAAATTTTCATGGCTAAAATATATGAAGTTCCTATATTAACTAAATATGAAGTTTCTGTATTAGACTAAATACTGTAAAAAAAAAAATGCTATTTAGGAGCTGATATTGATAAAGTTAGTTCTGCCATTAGAAAAGTTAATTGAACCTCCGAAAACAGATTTAAAGAGGAATTTTCAGATGAATATACAGGGTGATTATTATTAAAGTTGCCAATTTAAAAGACTGTAAAACGAAGAACCAGTATTCAAAATGATCTGATAATTTTATCTGAGTATACATAAAGCAACAGGAATTTGTTTTACGAAAGAAAAAAAAAAGTTGACTGATAGCGCAATACATGTTATAAGATGCTAAAGAACGATACATTTTTTTTAAATATGTTAATTTAAAGATTCTAATTAAAAAACATGATATGAGCACCGCACATTACACTTATGATAAAACGGCTAACATGTTATCCTGCCTGAAGAGATAGTCATAGCCATAAGTAAAGATTCGGGCTCTGATATGAAATTATTTTTTATAAGAGCGGCGATTGTATTGCAGAAATTCCGGACATAAAAGAGTTTCAGAAGCGGTTCTGGTCCAATGGCTGCAATCGGTTTGAAGAAATTGACTGATAAATTCGAAGAGAAAGGTTCATTTGACGAGAAATGTGGCAGATGGAGGAAAGGAAATTGCTTCAACATCAGCAGAGAAAATGGCTACATCTCTGCAATAAGCGTTAAGCAGTGTTTTTTGAACTCCCATTGCACCTGGAATTGCCCGAACTTTAGACATCCTGTCAGCAAGGTTTAAAATTTTATGAAACATTTTGCAATGCTATTCATTTAAAATTACCCATATTCAAGGCTGGCTTCCTGCTGTGACGCTTCCCCTCACATGGTAATAGGTATTCAGACCAGATGTAACGCCCCCGTCTTCCCACATATAGTTAAGTGCATAAACACCGTCAGATGTGGAACCTTTTCATTAGGAGAGTCGTTGTGTCTGGTCATTTATTGCTATCCAGTAGAGGAACACAGATGTGTGTCCCACCGTTTCAAATAGATCCCTCATGACTTCATGAAGGAAGAACGTCAAAACATCTAGATGCTATACTTTTTCCCCTTATGAAGAGATCCGCAAGTCATCAGAAAATGACCAATCACCAGCAACCGTTGTCATTATGTGTTATTGAGTGGCCGGGATGGCTGGTTGGTAGGGCGTTTGATCCGCGTCCCTTGGGTTGCGAGTTCGAACCCCGCCGGTCAAACACTGTTTGTGTGTGTGGTGGCTGACGCACATATAAACCTGTCGTGGTCACTAAGTCCTCCATGGGAGTCCTGGATCAAGGGTGATCGTTCTCTGATGCAGGCCTAAATTATGATCTGTGGATGAATGAAGTCCGCCCAGTAAAAAGAGTTATGACGTGTGTATAGCTAAGTCGTATTCTTGGCCCTAGATGGCGCTACTGAAAAAACAAGAGACGCACCCTTGGCTTAAAAAATTACTGCCTTCTAAAGTCAGTGGACTTGTCTATGACAAGTGCCATTCGAAACAACAACAAGTGTTATTGATTATAATTAACATGTGTTCCAGAGGGGATGGTCACAAAGATGGATCCTTAACAGACACTCCCTCGAGCTAGCTGAGACCATTGAGGAAGCGTTGCTGAACAGCTATTGGGTGATAGGGAAGTCAAGATCACCAATCAGAAACCAGAGGCATATATCTGATGGAAATAAAATGCGCTTTTTTTTTTTTTTTTTGGCCAGAGGAGAGGAGACAAAGGTTCGAATTGGAATTCGGAGAGATTTCGGTGTCCGGAGAAGTTGTACCTGATTTATTGAGAAGCTCTGTGTGACTCGGTTTCTATGTTAGAATCCACCCGATAAAGATTGATGGATTTCTGGAAGCGACCCTGGAATAGATGTTTATAGCTAACAGCCTCTTAGCGTTTTTTTTTTTTTTTTTATTTTTTTTTATTCATGTGAGAACATGATATTGTTTTGGTCAGGGAGTTTTGAAGCTCGCGAAAGAAATGAATAATTGAAGCTGGAAATCGGGTAGGCAATGAATAAAGCATAAATGGCAATTTTCATCTTCATCTGCTGCACCTGCTTTTACTAATGTTGCATTATTATTATGTATGCTTCTTTGAAAGTAGATGCGTTTTTAAAAAGTTGACCTGCTGTTAGAGACATGGGGTTTTCACCATAGTAATCCTATGGAGCTATAGAAGCCCCCCCCCAATGGAGTCATCTACTGCGCATGCGCAGATGGTTTTCGTTATATATCGTAAACTACATATGTTAGAGATTTGGGGGTTTCACTTGGAAGTACTCCAGGGGGTCCTCTAAGCCCCCCCCAATTAAGAGATTAAGATTTAAATTCCAAATTATTATGTCTCCCGTACTTTATTCTAAAATGATGCAATGCATTTTAAACCTGCCACTGTGCATCATTAGTTTGAGTAAATCCCTTCACTTGACATTAAGCATAAAACTATTTAATCGGTATCGTATCTAACATTTATTTAAACCGATAACCGTAGCTAATATGCAAATATAAGAATTAAAACATGATATAAATACGTGTCATTATGTTTGTAATGTGGTTTGGTGCTGATCACAGGTCATGTAATGACTGTCTATGTATTTATAAGTTTTTCCATCCTATCTGTAAATAGTTCATCATGTGTTTAATTTTATTTCCTCTTAATAAATTGTGTTTAAATGAAACATTTCCTTTTGTCGGACCCAATCTTTGAAGACTTTTTATTTGTCATCATTTCCACTGCAGTACTCTAATATCAAACGGCTGAGAACCTAGCCGTTATATAATATATGTCTTTAATAGTTCCTGTGGGTCTCGGGATGTCGATGACGTCAACTTCCGTTTAGAACAGAATTTGTTATATCTCGGCTTGTATGCAACGTAGAGACGAGTGTAACCCGTCTAAATACTCGTCTCGATGAATAGAGTCGAATGACATTTTTGCCGAAACTCCGGTCCCGATAGGGTCCGAGATCGGGTCTTGAAATTTACAAACTTAAGTTACATTGCATTTGTTCGTATCGTTGGATAGTACTCGCCGAAATGCACGGTAACGATACAAGTTTCACGTTGCTACTCCGAGTGATTCGTGAGATACGCGCTCTCAAAGTTGAAAACATTTGAATTTTCGAGTGAGGTTTTCGAGCTCGTTTTTGCAAAAACTCTCTTTACGACTGGCATCGATACGCTCTACTCCCTGTCCTCTATCGAGCGATGCCACATTTACGTTATTAGGAGCCGAGAAACGGAAAAACAACATGATATTGTTTTGGTTAGGAGGGGTGGGGGTGAAGCTAGAAATTGCGTAGGCAATGAATAAATCATAAATGGGGCTTCCAAAGCTTTCTCCCAATGAAGCCTTGCAAAGAAAAAAAGAAATGAAACGGAAGAGCAAACAGAGGCCGGAACAAAACCTTCAATCAACAAAAACGAATGATGAAAATTTAAAATTAGAAGCTGATCGAATTAAACATGAACGCAAAATAGCTTTATAACGGGAAAAAAGAAAGCGTAAACGTACTCAGTGTGATGTAGATCATCAATCGCAATACTCAACTTCAAACACAGAACGTGTCCATTTGGATTCTGAATCACAGCCGTCACTTCAATGCAAAACGTCTCCGTTTCGATTCTGAGTTTCAAATATCGCGTTCTAGCTCTAAGTAATTCATCGAAAAAAATGTTCTTATATGATAATTTGAAATTTGCGATTGCAGATTTCAATTTTTTTAGTTAAAAAAATGGTCCTTTTATATAGTATTTATTTACTTTTTATGATAAAATTTGCCTTTTGAATTTAGGAGATTTATAAATATATTATTATATTTTTGCTTTAATATCCCTTGACCTGACAGCATTGTTCCACTAACTCCAATCCCATTCCATTATGTATTATTATTAGCTTCTACATACATACTTATCATTGCCCAATATTTCTTTTTTCTTTCACGTATATTTTGTGACTTATTTTAAGATGAACTATTTTGTGATTGAATTGTTATTTGATTTTGAAAATATTTATCTAGATGAGAACAATTTTTTTTTTGTGCATATATAAGGCTGTAAATTAAAGAATTGTTTTGTTATGCTATTCTCTTATTTGATCGTGTCTTGAGCGAGATATTACAGTGCTAACTTGCGAAAACCAGAAGCTTTCGCCCTGCAATTTCTTTTTCGAACGAAAGTGTACAGTGATCATGAGCGCTGGACATTTTATAAACAGATTAAATTTATTTCCATTTCTAAGGCTCTATTAATAGTCAAAATTGTACATTATGGGCAAGAGAGAATCCGTTCCAAATGCGGTCATTTCTCACCGTGTGATACGGACTTACGACAACTTTTATAACTGGTTATTTCTTTTTCGAGAAGGTATGTCTTTAAGGTACTGAAAACTATCCAATCAATGAGACATATTACTAATCTCTTTTGCACAACCAGATCATTCTGGAAATGCAATAGAATGGATGTGTGGAGAGCAGAATTTTTATGCACTCCTTCGCACACTGCAACACCAGTAGATCTGCTGTTGAATCTGCATTTTGGAAATGACATAATTATAAGGTCGCCAATTCCCAAAAGAATGACAGCCAAGATCGCCTGACTTGAACCCGTGCGACTTTTTGCTGTGGGATTACTTAAAAGATATTGTGTTCGAGGGTTCAATTGCGAACTTAGGTGCATTGAAAACCCACGTTGTGCAACACATTCACAACAGCACTCTGTGGTGGAATATGCTGTTTTGCACTCGTAGGTGAAAATGACGGATAGCATAATAAACAATTTTCTTAAGCAAGTCGTTGCCGATTTTTTTTTAGTGGTCTGCTCTTTATACAGTTTCTTGCTTAGGGACAGTTAAAAACCTATTTTAATTTTGTATTTTCTAGGGTTTTTGACCTAGAGAAAATTAACCCCACCCCATCCACAATGACCACATCTTTCCGTGGTGGATGGTTTTGAGCAAAGAGTGCCGCAACAACATACAGCAACTCTTAAGCAGCCTTACACACGAGGCAAACTATTGCGCGGAATCGAAAGCCATGCCTATTTCAGGAACATCATGTGACCCCATCGGGACAATAATTGGTTTCGTGTGAACGTTGCTTTAATCAACATCATATAACGAGTGCACAACAATTTATTGATCACTTTTTGATCTTTTTCTTGAAACAAATTCTCATTGCTTCATGTAGACTAAGATGAAATATCAGGTCATTCTCACCAGTGGCTCTTTGCATACTTTGAAAGTGCAATTTCAATTAATTTGAAATTGTTTAATTGCATCTTTGCATTAATTTGAAAGCATAATTTATTGATGTTAGTAAATATATTTAGTGAATAAATATTATTTTTATTTACTAATGTAGACTTATTAATCTTAATAATTGGAAATTCATTGTATAATTTTTCAGTAAAATTTAAAAATATATAACAGACAGCAGTTATTTCTAAAATTTTGTGTACAAAATTTTATGACTGATTGAAGATATTTAGTTACAAAGTGAAAATTATATATATCTCAGAACTGTACAATAGCATTATCATTTTGATCAAATTGAAAAGAGAATTTATTTCCTATATGTAGAAAATTTTTCTAATGCACTTTTAAAAAATTGATATATATAATATCTTGTATTGTTTATAGTTGTAATTAAATTAGTTTCATTTTTATCAGTTTGATCAAGTCTGAATTCATAATCCTTAATAATATAATTGCAAATTACTATACAAATTTAAATTTATTGAATTAAATTAATAATCATTAACTTCCCTTTAAAAAATGTTGTTTGTGATCTATAATCTAGGTTCTGTTAAAATTGATTTAAATAATTATCTTTTAATAAACTTGGCAATCAAAGAAATAATTTTAATGTTTCCTGAATATTGACAAATAGCTTAATCTTAACTTACTGAATTAAGAAAAAATATTTCTTAATATACAGTAACTCTAATTCAAATTCTTTAATATTTTCAGTACCTTAAAATTTTAGAAAAATATATTATTATTTATAACTAAATTACAATTTTTTGGCAAATGTGAAGTGCTAAGTAATATTTTAATAAATATATTCTTAAAATACATATTTCTGACTTAAAATCTCTGCACTAAACTTATGAAATATCAGAGTAAATATGAGCTAAATACCCAAATAAATGAATAATGCTTCTGTACTTAAAAAGAAAATTAAATAAAAAATGTTTTTTAATGAATCACATGAAAATACTCCCACGAGGATAATATACAAAAAAACATAATATACAAATGTACAAAGATATTTTGCAGAAGTTTTCACATTAATGAATCCTCCAAAGTGAAGTTATCTAGAAAAGGGGAGAAAAAATTATAAAATAAAATTGCAATAGGTAAAATCAAATGTAGGCAATGAAATTATAATTTTTGCTATACATAGAAAAAAAAAGAAGATATTCATTGGTACTAACTATACTGTTCGAAATAATTGGGACAAATGGAATTTTTTCTTTCTTTTTTCTAAAACCTTAGCTTTTAATCATTACATACCTTAAGTAGATTGATAAATCTCTATATTAGAACAAAGTATGTCCTCCTTTAGCAGAAATGACTTTCATCACGTCTTGGCATTGACTACACTAGTGTAGCACATATGTTCTTGACTTCATCATCGTGGAACCACACTTGTATAGAACTTTTGATCATTTGTTCTGTTCATCATGCCTTTAAGAGGAATTAAGCTTTCAGTGCCATTTGTTGTGAAAGAACCCCAAACATCTGTTTAGAATTCTGTTTTACAGTCTAATGGATATGATTCGGTTACAGAGTTTCATCCTTACTTCGTCTAACTACACTTGATTTATATCCCTGCACAAATTATCAGGGATATAAATCAAGTGTAGTTAGTGCCAGGGATATAAATCAAGATGAGTGATATCAAATATCACTCATCACTGAAAATCAACTTATTCCAATCATTAAGAGTCCATGATCAGTATTTTTTGGCCCATGCTAAATGCTTTTTCATTATTTTCTGAGTTAGAAATTGTTTTTTTTTTCTTCTTTGGTCTTGTCTTATGGCCAACTTCCAAAACCGTTTTCTGCATAGTTGAGGTACTCATTTCAACACTATAATCAATAAATCCCTTTGAAGGTTTGCACTTGTCTTTTTTGGATTTAATTTGTTATTTCTTATAAGAACTTTATCAGTTCATTTGTGCCCATATTTTCTTTTTCTTTTTGGAGACAATGGTCCGGAATCTTGAAATGTACTTAAAATTCTTGAAAAACTTGATTTTTCCCTCACGAACTACCACATCTATATCTCTCAAAGTCACAGAAATGTTTTCATTACAAACGATTATTTTAGAATGCTTCCTCAGAGTAATATCTATCTTTGAACAAGCAAAAGTAATACAGGTCACATGAAATGCAAAATTATAACCACCAGCTACCACACTGAAAGGCTGACAACTGATACAGTCAAACGAGTAAATTATAGTCAAGGTCGATCCATCACACTACCTCTAGGTAGATATAATCAGTCTGAGGCAGTTTGGGACATCACCGGTAATCACCATTAGACAAGAAAAACATGCTTGTCCCAATTAATTTGAACAATACAGTACTAAAAAGTAACAAATTCATTAAAAAGCAAGAGGTTTTAAATAAACAATATTCAGCTACTTGAATATAATAATTGTAGAACAATACAGTAAAGATTTAAAAAAAACAATGTGTAATATATAAAGTGTTTCTACAAGTAACAAGTATTGTATAATGAATTCAGTGAAATCATGGTAGTAAGAGCTTAAAAAATTATTTACCTTGCAATCATTTAGGACATAAGTTATGGATGCATATAATTAACAAATAATAATTCAGAAATTAAACATTCTAATTTTGACTTTGAATCATCAATAATACTTTAACATTAAATACTAATAAAATAGAGAGTGAATTACTGGGTGATTATAAATGAATATTGTCAATATACCAGTTCCAGGAATGAAAAGAAATTTTGAAAACATTTTAAAGGTTGAGCTCAAGAATGTGAAAAACAACAGTCTACCAACTGCAAAATTTTTTTTTTTATTATAATGTTTCAATTTAAAAAAATGTAAATGGCATTAAAACAGTAACTGCAGCATGAAAAATGCTAGATTTAGACAGAGATTAAGGAATTGATTTGAACAATTAATAATACTTGATTAATTGAATGATTAAGATGCATTCTTAAAATAAACGAAAGAAGGCAAATCATTTTATTATGTTTCACAAATTTTTCAATTATGTTTAAACTATAATAGTACATATGAAGACATATTTAAAATATTATCAGTAAAGTTTATATATCATACTGTTATTCATTCACAAACTGTTACTTCATCCATACTGTTATGCATTCTCAAACAAATGAAAAAGACATATTTTGTAATTGCAATTTCAAGTTATATTGGGGGGGGGGGAGCCTTGTTTCTATATGTTATACATGCCCTTCAAGTTGATTTTAAAAATACCCTACAGACTATGTAATACTATCTACATTCTTAAAATAATTATTTTCTGTTAATAAAACTTCATTTAATTTTTAACTTCTGAGCTATGCAGGTTTTCTCTTATCCATGCTTCAAAGTATATATAACTAAAACTAAATTGCTGTCTTGGTTAAATTCTCTTCTAAAGTTATATAAATTCTGAATGCCTTCCCATGGCCTCTTTTTACAGCTTTCTACCTTCATATTCGGATTATATTACAGCATAACCATGGATTTGTTTGAAAACTTTTAGAAATATTTTAAAGATAGAGCATTTCCCATAATAATCATGAATGTATAAAAGATGTTTAAAAAACACATTACCTACTTTCTTTTTTATCTGAAATTAGTTATATACGTGTAAATATATACATGTAATACAATATATACATGTCTTTTTTAAGATACAAGCATGGATTTCTTTAACAAATTATAGTTTTCATAATTTTAAAGGAATGATCCAATCTTTATCTATTATCAGGATTCTTTGCAACAGTGTGGAAGATGCTGAGATTTGCAGAAACAAACTGTTTCCCTTTCTCCTAATTAAGCTTTTAAAAAGTAAAAATGATCAGACATTTAAATTGAGAGCAACTTCGTTCTATCCTTTTATTTTGACTCTGATTTTTACATGCCACTTTCAAAAAGTGAAAGTGCTACAATACGCGACAGGATAAGATATGCTTCAGGCCTGCTTTTATCAGTTCAGTCTCTTTTAACAGAAGAGTATAGTGTAGCATACAGACTAGGCAGGCAGAAATCAGGGGAGGGGGGAGAGAATGTCGAAGCATTTTTATATAATTTCAGATAAGAATTTGCTACCACAACATTTTTCTTCTCTGTTAGGAAAATAAAAGTCAAAATAATCAAATGAAAATGAAGTAGGAATTTGATTGATTAGGAATTTTTATTAAGAAAATAGAGAGTTAAAAATTATTATACATCATGGTTGCCATGTCACTGGGAGAACCTAGAAAAGAGGAATTTAAAAATTGACAGAAAAAAACAACATGAAAATTTCCATTAAAACCTTGAAAATACAAGGAATTTTAAGTTTCTTATGCCAATTCCTAAAGGTTGCAGTAATAAAAAAAATCGAAGTTATAATTTCCAAAAACGAAATAATACCATTCAGGACTATGTAATACAGAAACTCACTCCTTTTCTTCCGTATAGATCAGTCCAGTTTTGATTTTTGAGACAGTTGTTCTTTTTTCCATGAGATTCCTGAATTACAGCTAATGAGCATGTGCAAGATTTCTGTAACAGTGTGAAAGAATGGAATATATTTCTCTGGCAGGAACATTCAATCTGCAGGAAGCAGCAAAGTGGTGTTTAGTCTACTATACTTGAGTTTATTGAATGGTTTATTATTTGGAAAACTGTCTCCTTATTCAAGATAGATTATAGAGATTTTCCAGGTGGCATGGCAATCGTGATTCAACTTTTTTCAATTTAAATGAATACTACACAGAAGGGAATACCTATTAAACATTTCACATCGATAACTGCAATATTTTTTTTTTTTTGAAATTTTTTTTAGAATACACAGGTTTTTTTAAATGCTTATATATAGTCATCAAGTTTTTTAAAATGAAGATTTTTTTTAAATATTTTCATGGGGCATTTTAGAGATCAATGATGGATGAAAGCAAATATTTGATCATTCACAACATTCTATAAACTGCTTTAGTCTATAGTACACTTTTTTGTAAAAGGTATGGATATAAAAGCTCATAATAGATGTTCTAAATTCAAATCTCTTAATAATATTAATGTTTTATGTAAATTGGTTCTTAATAAATTAGAGAGAAACTGAAATGAAAAATATTTAAAAAATAATATAAGTTGAATTAAAACTAATTTGACAAGTTTCAAACTTTTATTATATTCATAAATTCGTACCTTTATAATTAGAGTAAAGTAGTTATGGAGCTAGCTGTAGAATTTCATCAAGATCCATTTCGAATTCAGAAAATGAGTTCAGATTAATTGGTTCCAGATGTAATTCTGGTAGTTGATTATCACTTTTAATAGTGGAAGCTGAATCCAGATGAAGTGGTTCAAATTGTAGTGTTTCTGTTTTGAAATTTGTCTACAAATAATAATAATAATAATACAGTTTTATTTTCAATTTAAATGCATAAAAATAAAATAATCAACACTAGATGATAAATAATGCTACATTTATTAAAAAAGCAAAAAAGTTCAAAAGTGTAGAATTTTTTTCTATTGATATTTTCAAATTTATAACTATGAAAATCAAATTCAGTTCTTGATTTTTGCATCAAGAAGAGTTCAATGAAAACTTATCCAAATGGATTTCACAGACTTTTTTGTCTCACCAGCGATAACTAACTTAACTAACAAATTATAAAGATCACAATTGTTACTTAATTTCAATTAACTGGATGGAAGAAAATGTAAAATTATATGAATAACAAAAGTATCTGATAGAAAATAATGAAGTATTTGAGAAATCCCTTAGAATTAAATTAAAAATAACATTTGTAAATATGTATCTTATTTTTTTAGTGCCATTTTGTGGAATATAAATTTATTACATAAAATATAAAGATGTGATTAAATTACCAAACTCGCAGAAGGCACGGTTTACTTAGTAGGTTGACCATTGTTAAATTAAATCATTAAAAAAAATTGACAATTAATTTTTTTTAAAATTGAAATAATTTGCGATGCCTACATATATGGCAGAAAAATTATGGCAAAATATCATTGTTTGCATGAAAGCAAAATTTTATTTTAAAATAATGAAATTTTTTGTAAGATTCAAAGTGAAATTTCAAACAACACAATACTTTGTTTAAACTTTTAATTTTTCTAACTACAAACATCTACAGAAATAAAATATTTGGAATTGAAAGAATTAAATAAGGATGTATTTAATATTTTAATAATTTGTTTTCTTCCAAGTATTGTTTAATAGGAAGTTTTGTATAAGCCTGTGAATGTGCCACAGCTGCTGGCTTTTGAAAATGATTTTCAGAGTATGAAATCTGCCATAGTGTTCCGTAGAAGAAGGAAAAACATAATATATATATTTGAAGAAACACACCTTTTAAAAGAGATTTGGTGTAATTTGTATAACTTCTCATAGTGCACTCATCTTAGTGATGGTATCTCAAAGACTTAAAAATCTTTATGAGATATTCTATTAGAAAATAAAAAGATTTTCCATTATTTTAGGAATAGTTTTTTCAATGACATTTCCTTCTTCAAAACATCTAGCCATTATGATCAGTATCCAATTCCTATAAAATAACTAAACACTGAAATATGCTACATTAGTTGCATGTTTTGCATTCAAAATAAACATATCTCAGATCTTTTAAAATAAAAAGAATGGGCAAATTAAAATATTTCTTTTGAAATGTGATATGTAAAATAGAATTATTTCTATTTTTGACACTTCTTAACAAACACTGCTCAAAATAGGCTTCTCTAATCCTTGCAGCAAGTTATGTACATTTTTGAAGTTTAAATCATAGAATATATGATGATGGATATTAACTTCAAGTTTGACAGTATTCATATCTTACTCTGAAATTCACACAAAAAAGGTGCTTTTCAGATTCAGCAGAACTGAATACAAATGGTAAACCACTTACTATATAAGATATGTTAATTAACTTTTCTCTACACTTTAATTAACTAAAATGATCTAGTGCTGCTGTTAAATGTATATGGAATTTCTAAAACATTTTATCAGAGCAAAATACTATCATACATTAGTTACATTTGCTTACAAACTGTTGTATGTTATTGCAATATAATATCATAAGAAAATTTACATTACTGATGGCTCTAGATATTATGTATAAATTTTATAAACTTCGAATGTTTTTATATGTTTCAAAAAATATACACAGCTCAAATGATATGTGTGGAATACTAAGCTAAAGAGAATTGAGCTAATTTTAAAGTGAAATTTTTTGAATAAGTAATGGACAGTTATATTAAATATATTTTCTTTACAATACCATTTGTTTTGGCGATATAGATTCAACTTTTAATTCTGGTTCTTTCTTAATTTCTTTTCCAATCCTCATCTTTTCATTTTTCATTTTTAGATCATTATATGCTTTATTTAAATTCACAGCTTGAACCTGTAGAAAAAGGATAACAATAAATAAATAATATCACTCAAGCATAAAAATGAAATATAGGAAATTATGATTACAATATGGCTTGTAGTGAGCTCAGGAAAGAATTTGATATTACAACAAATTATTTGACAGAGAATGATCATACTTACAGAACTTGAGACAAAAGCTATGGAATATTACTTCAAGAAATGTATTAAGACAAATACAAAGTTTATTATAAATCAAAAATCCCCTGAACAATTTCACTCTGTCACTACAAAATTTATAGTGCATATAAATAAATAGTAATTTAAATCATCATTTAAGTTTAGATCAATAACAAAGAAATTACATTTGGAATATAAAATAAATCAGCGATAAACAGGGGTGTTTGTGGGACCCAAAAAAATCCCCTGAAACTTTTACAGCCTTACTACTGACATTTTGGAGTTTCGAGAAGGGAGGGGGGGGGGAGGAGAAATGAAAAATTACAATTATGAAGTATTGAATGACCTAATTATAAAAGTTCAATGAATTACTTTTTTTGCAAAATTAATAACCATAAATTTTCAAACATATAAACTACTACATTTTATGTAAATATTTTAAATTACCTGAATTAATTCTTTAAAAAAAATTATCTAATTTCTGCTGCTTTTTTTTATTTTCTGATGTTTGTGGGCTTGTCTTTCTTTTGTGGTGAACTTCATAATTGCAGGAAGGTTGACTTTTATTTTCCTCATTTACAGTTGAAGAAATTTCCTCGAGAACTGCACATGTAGAGGTAGAAGCAGTTTGCTTTTCTGCTAATGTAGAAGGTTTTTCAGAGACTTTTATAGGTGACTCATCTGAAATACATGTTTTTAAGTCCTCTTGATATGTTTTCCAACTTCTGTTCATATTCAGTAAGAGATCTTTGTGAATTGGATCAGTCATTGGATTTTTTTAGCCATATTTTTCACATGAGGTTTCTTTAGAAGCCATTAAATCATATTTAATAATCTGCACTGCATCTAGGGAATCAATCTTAAGAGAGGTTCTATAGTCAGTGACAAGTGTATCCATTAAGTTGAATGCACTTTCCACTAATGGGCCATGGAAGCAGCTAAGGCAGGCTTTGACCAATTTAGCCAATGTAGGATACTTATAATCATTTGTGAAATCATCTTTTAAATTAAAAACTTTAGATCAATATTTATCAATTGTACACTTGACTTGATTTCCACTTTCATCAGATGTGTAGAGTATTTCTTTGGTGATATCAATATCTCTCTGGTATAACCTTATTTCAGCCTCTACTTTCGACTTTTCATTATCACTAAAAATATGGGACATAAAAGATGATAATTTTTCAAAAGCTAATATTGTACTGGTTTTACGCTCTTAGCTCTGGATCTAATGCTGTAAAACTAATTAGATATGAATTTGTAAGGGGTAATTTCTGTTTCATATGCTGTGCTGTATTAGCATAAGCTTTCATCAGAGAAATTTGGAATTCTTTTGCTATTGGATGATTTTTTGATAATTTCTTCAGGAGAGTGGAAGCTTCTGCACCAGTAAATATTACTTTGCTAGGTAGATGGAATTCTGGATTCGTGACATCAACCTTTAATAAATCATTATAAGATGTGCACTCTATATTTTCTGGCTTCATAAAAAAAGAGAAAAATTTTGCCATCAATTTATAAATACTGGAATGTATTAAATGAAGCTTTGGTTTTTTTTTGTTTCAAATAATTTAATATATGTGTTGAACTCTGGTAATAATGCTGAATATAATGCCATATGCAATAAAGTTTTGTTTTACATAACAAATAACCCATTTAGTATTCTTTTTTTTTTCGAGCTAAAGCATCCTTTGTGAGTTGTTGTGAATGCAAGCAAAAATACACCCCTTCAACAATTTTTTTCTGAGCTGCAGAAATATTTCTTTTATTGTATACAGTTTCAACATAAGAAAAATAATCCCCTTTGTCAGTTTTATCCAAGTAGTGAAAATAAAATGCAATAAGAGCACCCCACAGATCTTTGATTCTTTCTAAAACACATAAAATGTACACCCACCTATGGTCTGGTCTCTTCAAGGGCTTAAGTTTTTTAATGGCAAGGAATTCAGATTTTGAAAAAAATTTCTCTTTTACTGCAGCTTTTCATATCAAAATAGATGTTATCAAACAAATCTTCTAAGTATCTATCAAAACATGAAGCAAATTTTTTTGCACAGTTATTAGCTGTGTGACATGTGTCACCATCAATATCTAATAAGTGGGGTGCTTTGTTTGATCGTAGTCTGGTTTCAACACCCTTTTTTTTTCCAAGCATGGTGTTACATGAGTCCATTAATACACTAATTAAGTTTGCCCATGGAATATTATTATCTTCAATAGTATTAACAACTGCTTTAAAAATGAATGCAAGATTCCATCTTTAGAGATGCAAAATGATGAACTACAACTTCATTTTGATTGTTGTCATAAAACTGCACCAATATTGCCAGTATACTTTCTTGAGCATTGCTAGTACTTTCATCCAAATTTAGAGAAAATGGAGTCTCCTTTAAAGTTTTAATGATATTTTCCTTAATAGTTTTTGCGAGCCCATATTTCATCTTATAACATGCAGTAGTCCTGGACATTTCCAACGAGTTTAGTGCCGTCTGATCACGGCTCAACTGTTTGCAGAGTTCAATTAAATTGGGAGCTACATTGAAAGAAAGAGAATTCTCGGCGATAAACGAAGTTATTAATACCTCTTGGCGTGCTTTTCTTGTCACTATATCCAATGGCCGAGCATCAGTCTCCAGTAAGTCATCAGTATTTTTTGAATTAGCATAATTACTTAAAGTCATTGAATGTCTAATGCACTTTGAATATTTTATGTGCGTCACAGTTTTAGAATGATTTGTGAAAGCCTTGAATCCTTCCCCACCATACTTCAGCAGTGAGTTGCAAAAAACACAATATGCTTGTCCAGCAACATTTATTTTCTTGCACCATGTGCCGATGGTATCCCCATTACCATTTCTCCGTTCAATCCAATTCCACCTGCAGCGGCCAAACAGGCGATAAATGACTGTTTGTTTCGCCAGTTGGCGATAAGCATCAATCATACCTACGGAGATGAACTTTGCTCTCCAACGAATACGAGTGACTCACTTCCTGCCTTCGCCGGCTTGCTTAAAACTTCTGCCTCGTCCTGGTCGATGGAATTACGGCCAATGTATCATGATCTATATTTGTTAATTTAATTTGTAATTAAAATTTATTTTTGTTATTTACATGGCTGGCAGTTTTCATTAAGTAAAAATGTTTTAATACTTTAATTTAAAGTAAATTTGGCAATGCGTGTTAAGCCACGCACCAAACACCTAATGCATTCCGGACACCTTCTTCTAATTGTATAATATCACTATTTATATCGAGAAATTTCATAGTGAAATTCTCTTGCGTACATAAATAAAAAAATATTTCAATAAACGAAACGAAAAATTTACACGTGCATCAATAAATGAAACAAAAATTTTACACAGCGGAGAAAAAAAAGTTGCGAAGCGATCAATGACAAATAGCTAATACGGCGAAAAATCCCCCTTCTCTACTTATTGGCGCCACGCCAGGAGAGATAAGACCTTTAAACCCAGAGTCACGTGATCGCACATCTGGTCGTACGAAGTCTCTCCCTTTTTTTTTTTCCGCCGCGCCTACTTACCGAAAAGAATCCAGAAGAGAATGTCCGAGAACCGGGGGAATGAGTCATAACTCGCAATAAGGAAAGAACAAAAAAGAAGTTTTTTCCCCCTTTTCACGCATTATCACTGCCTTTGGAGAAAGAAAGGAAAAGTTTTCACCACACACTGACCTTGCGTTTTCTGCTTTCAAAGCAAACAAAATTACCCAGATCAAAATAAATAATTCATTATTATTCCTACTTCCTTTTGAACGACGATCCCCGAAGAACGACGATCGAAGTTCAAAATCCCCGGAATTCCGGGGTTTCCCCGGAGCACAAACACCCCTGGATAAATAAATGATTCATTATAAAGTTATAAAATTGAAATTCATACAATTTTCTTCATCAAATTTTGCAGCTTTATCATTTATAAAAAACCACAGGTACTTTTCGTTAGTCGGGCGCAAGCGAAAAATCGCCAAATAATGTAGAATTCTGCCAAATTTCTTACGCCAAATTTGTATTTGGTTTACAATTCGTTAGCCGGATGCAAGCGAAAAATCGCCAAATAATGTAGAATTCCGCCAAATTCGAGTTTGGTAGAAACAGATAGCGAAAGAACGATCATACAATGTTAACGGACTTAGAAATTTTCTGAACAGAGATGAGTGTCTCTGCGCATGCTCCGATTTTACTGGAGAAAACAAGTAATATTCACTATGGTTTATGATCGTTCTCTCGCTATCCGCTTACGTCAGGAGCTTCATCAAGATGAAGAACATTTTCGGGTTTAAAAAATTAAAAATGTTAAAAATATTTTATCATTTACAACTATTAAAAAAGTAGGAATGTTTTTTTTTTCAACGTATTTTGAAAGTTAATTAAAAAAAGTATTTTATAAATAAAATGTTTTATAATTCAAACTTTAAAAATAGGGTTGATTTTTGGTTTCTTAAATATTTAATAAGTCTTCCTGAAAAATGACAGTAAAATTAATGTGTCTTCAGTTCTATATTGAGGATGTAAGTTAGGAAAGCACGGTTATGTTTTTTCCCCTTATATTTAAAGTAAAATAAAGGTTAACTTTATTTTTTTAAATGCTTTATTTAAAAATGTTAGTAATCAAATACCCATATATATGAATTTAATATAATAATTTAGAAAATTTAAAGAAATTTATCTTCCTTTGAGGAATTTCTGAGAATAACATTTGAAATCATTTTAAAAAGAGCTTTTGAGCAACAAGGAAGTATCAACCAGCATATTAATTGAAGCTACTGTTTTTCTGCATATCTTCTTTTGTTGAGTATTTTAGTTAAAAAATTTTTCTTCTTCTTTTTTTTTTTTTAATTGAAAGATGAGTTGATAAAAAATTACAAATTCTAGATCTTATTTTTGTAGTAATTTGAAGTGAGAATAAAAAATACAATAATTATATATAATACTAAAGATTCCCTATCATAGCAATCCTAATTCATAAAAAACAGGATTATTTACATCATGTTTCCTAATTTTTCTAAGAATTTAATAAATCTTCCACTTAAAGATTGAATGTAATCAATCCAAATTCCATTTAATCAATGTATTTTTTAAGCAAATAATCACTTTAACTATTTTTGCAATAAAAGTACTTTGTGTACATAATAATTTTAAATATAATAAGCATCTACATCCTATTAATAGAACAAAAATTTGATCTAAAACCTTTTTTTGAGCAAGGAATTTAAGGGGATATACTTCTACTAATTTCAAGAATTCCTGAAATTTTATTTCAATCTAATAAATATTTGAAAAAATAATAATAATGAATTATAGTTTTGAAATTCAATTCTGGCAAAGAAAAAAAGCCATTTGTCAATTAACTGTGATAAACGTGAACTATTCTGCAGCTGCATTTTTTTTTTTCCCCTTCAGTGGCAAGGACTTTTTTTTAAAACATATACACTTTTTGTTACTGCATATACTTTAAGTTTGATGAGTACTTAAGTTTTTATTATGGTAGCATCAGAGAAAGATAACCTGAAAAAAATCATCAGTTTAAATGAATAATAAAATGTTTATCAAAAGAGACAAAAATAAAATTTAATAAGATCCCCTCCCCAAATTCTTTGGATTCTTAAAAATAAACAATATTTAGATAAAATTTAACATGACTATATACTCAAAAGGGAGTCAATCATGGAATAACTATCTTGGTCATGTCTTGCTGAAATAGATTTCTGTAGTTAGGCAAATAAGATAAAATAGAAAATCGACATGTTTTCACCACCATGATTGATATGCATTTATCAGAAACAAAATTAATCAATAATCCAAGAATAACTATTAACCATTTCTTCTTTAAAAAAAACCCTTAATAACTCATATGATTTCAACTTTTGTCCATCCAGGACTACTGTGTAGCTGCCAAGATTTTTCAGCAATTTTTTTTTTTTTTTTTTAATTCAGAGAATTTAATTTATTATCTCATTCTTTCAGATGTATTTAAATAATACAAATATGTTTTTAAAAATTTGATTTCTGAACATTTTAATTTAAATAAAAGTTTCAATATTTTGTTTGAAATTATGAATTATTAATAATTTTATATTTTTATAAAAATCTGATAAGATATATTATGTTGCCGTACCAAAATGTTACTGTTTTTATAGAAAAATTATAAGAGATTTCTTATATCATCATATTCATTTTATTTATTTTAAGCAATAAATATTTTGATATTTTTACTTGACATTTTCTAAGCTAAATGAAAGAAAAAGTATACTGAAATGTAAAACTGAATGAGAATAATAAATTAGAAGAATTATAAACAATTTTGAAATTTTTATTACAGACATCAGAAGTACAAAATGCATCTGATTACTCTTTACAAAATATAAGATGAATACTGCACTAAGTTATAAACATTTTTCAAATATCAAAATCACAAAACAAATTTTGAAATTATAAAGTAAATTATTATGAGTATAATTTGATGTAGAACTTACAAAAGTTTTACAATGTATAGGTAGAAAAGATAAAAATCAAGGTAAGAAAAAAAAAAAAAAAAAAAAAAAAAGATTAATTCTCTAAAATATCTGAAAATCACGCAACATAAATATAATTGCCATTATATACAAATTATAAAAATTAAAAAGCATAACAAATTCTGAATCTTTTGGACTAATTAATAATACAAAAACTCAAACAATATAATAGAAGAGATTTTGAGAAAAAAAGTTACAGAATAGTAATAGAACTCTAGATTGACAAGATAGAAAGTTCAAAATAAACTTTACAACCAAATATACATAAAATATAACATACATTGTGCCATTATTGAAAATCAATGCTATTTTTCATGAAGTAATCAGTAATACAAAAATTCAAACAACATTATAATGAAAATTTAAAATTATATACGTTTAAAAAAATTGCAAAATATAGAGGGTTAAAGCAATACATGAGTGACTTGATAGAGAATCTAAAATAATGTAAAATTTATAAATGAATTTAAAATAAGATATGTAAGATTATTATATTCCTTATGAAACCTTATCATCATATTCCTAGTGTTATAATTGAAAAAAAAGAACAAAAAAAAAAAAATATTGTTTTTGGATAAGCACTAATCAGAAATATACAAAAATTAAATAACAATGAAAGTGATATATGTAATTGGGAAAGTATGCGATTAATAAAGCATATATTGATAAATAGTTCAAAACCATAAAGAATTTTATATGGTGAAGCAACATAAACAGTTTTAATATAAAGCTTTACACACACACACACACACACACATATATATATAGTAAGATAATATATTTCAATAGGAGAAAATGATAATAAATAAAATAGTGTACACTTTTATTTTTAATAATTGCAGTTTCAAAAATTTGATAAAATTAATCACTCAAATGCTTAAAATTTTAATTTAAATCACTGCATAGAATAATTCAATTAAAATTATTTATATGCCTATCTATATATATATATGCATAATTCTAGATAATGACGCATTTAAAGTGTTAAACAAAAATCTAAATCAAAGTAAAAAAATTACAGAATTAATAAAACAAATAGTCTAAAATTATTTGCATACAATAATAAACTTTATATAATATTATATCTGATCCAGGATGCGTAGTGTGAAATGGATGCAAAAATTAAGCACTTTTAAGCGCTTTAGAGAAATATTATCGATTAGATATAATATGGTGGATATTTCTCCCGAAAAAATTTTCTAAGTCTGTTAACATTACATGATCGTTCTCTCGCTATCCGCTTCTGAGTTAGGTTCACAATTGGCAACATTTGCGCCCGGCAAACGGAAAAGTACCAAACCAAAATATAGTATTCTGTAGAACACACAATGCTTAGTAATATTAATCTAAATTTTTATTTATATTAATTACCGGTTTTCGAAAGTACTTTTACAATTATTTGGTTTTAAGAAAATTATCTGAAATGTTATTAATGAATATAATAAAATAACAACTAGTGTATATATATTTTTCTGTTACTATCCTCTTCATGATAAATTTTAAATTAAAATAATTAGGTGTTTTACATCTAACATTTAATTAATCCCTATTAGCATAAGATATTATTCGATATTTCAAGATGTAGTTCGATATTCCTGAAGCCATATAACATCGTATCAATGTTGTAGGGCATTTCGGGCTAATAAGTACACTTTAATTAATTTAAACCTCAGTTCTAATCATTGAATCAGCAAATTTAGTTAACAAAATTAAAAAAATACATAATATTTACATAATTATTCAAAGTCTTCTTTACCTGTAAACTCATGAGTTGACCTTCCAGAAATTGTTTTAAATTTCTTAAAACAGGCTCTTCCTTTTCTAGATATTCTAAAATTATTCTTGCCTTATGTTCGGTAGCCATTTTTACACAATATTTTCAAAAATAACCACTCAAAGTAAAATTATTCTTTTGAAACTTATTAACAATTACAACTAAAAAGCTAGGTATATATCTGTTTGTACTACAGTTGCGCGATCGAGACGCTAGTCAATCATAACAAAACAACGAGTCGTAAAATCTAGAATGGATTGACGGTTGCGGTACCGAAATGTGAGAGCGACTAGTTCCGAATTTTATTATTCAATGTTTTTAATTCAACTAATATTTTGTCTTAATTAAAATTTTTTTAGGTGCTTACTAAATATATATACTCTCTTATTTACTTATTAGTATTAAAAGTGACTGTAAGCATCATACTAGTTACAACTCAACTCCACATTGTATAATTCAGAAATAAATCTGAATTGTCTGAAATAAATTTTGTAAATAAACTTTTAATGTTTATCGACAGCAATTCAAATGAATGCCAAAATTTTATTGATTATTTTGTTAGAAATTATTCTGGGAGAAAAGAATTATGGGCAACCTGTTTTAGGCAATTTCCACATGGTAATACTAATACTAACAATTATTGCGAATCTTTTCGCAATCAGTTAAAAACAATATATCTTGAGCGTAAGTATAATAGGCGAATAGATGATCTTGTTTTAACTCTTTTGGAAATGGAAAGGGATCGATTTTTAAAATATTCTTGTAATGTTATTTATAATATTCCTATTCATTCCAAGTTCACTAAAACTGTTAAAGAGAAACATGACAGGGCTGTAAAGATTCAGAATACAGATGTCATTGAATATGACAATCATTGGGAGGTGAAATCTCAATCTGTAAAAGGAAATGTATGTAGTAAGAAAAATTGCAGATGCTTGTATTTTATTGGATCATTGCAGCTTTAAATGTACAAATATTAATTGTGTGGCATTGTGCAGTCATTTGTATCATTGCTCTTGTGAAGACTGCAGCAATTTGTGCAAGCACATACATAAAATTCATTTAATGTCTGCCAAACCTAATATGTACACAACTGATGATTTTTATAAATTTGATGAAGAAAATAGTATTACAATTAATTCTGATATTTTGAGTGAAAAATTAAATCCCAACATGTTATCTACTAATGGGAAGTGCAGATCGAAGGAGGCAGAGTGCAAAAAGTTATGTTCGGAAATATTAGAATTAATAGAAATTCCACAGATTAAAAAAATCATGTTAAATAATGTAGTTAGTTGTTTGAATAATTTAGTAGCTGGTATGCGTGGGGTTTTGAATCTTAAAAATAATCTGGCTTCTGTTACACCTAAATTATATGTTGCACCTAATCAAAAAATTAATCCACAGATTAAGTTTTTTAAAACTTCTCATAGAAAAAAAAGGAAATGCTCGGCCCGTGAAAATTGCAATAAGAAGCAAAAATTAAATGAAGCACTTCTTGATGAACCTAATAATCTTTCTGAGCAAGAGACAGATTTAAAATCCTTTAATGTTAAAAATTCTGAATGTGTTAATATTGATGTGTTTCATAGATTTAATAAGTTTAATGTCACAAATCCTACTGCTACAATATTATTAATAATATTGATCTTTCATTTTATATGTTAAAATCTTTAGATCCATTTGTTACTATCAAAGAAGAAAAATATCTTAAATCAATATCGTCAAATTTCAAAAAAGGTTGGCTATACGATTCAGTCATTGATGCATTTAATTTTGTATTAACCAGAAGATTCACAAATTTCAAAGCTGTAGAATCTTTACACTCTCTTTTGATTTTTAATCAAAAAAACATTCTTCAATTTCCTTGGATTCAAGAAATAGCAAATTTTGATTTTCTTATAATTCCTGTAAATTTAAATTCCCATTGGACTTTAATTATAGCTGATTTGAAAAATAAAATATTTGAATATTTTGACCCACTTTGTTATAAGCCAGATAAGGATATTTCAACATTAATAAACTGTTGGTGTACAGTATTAAATAATTCGCTTAATTCAAATAGCCACTGGTAGATTGTTTTTCCACCTCATGTAAAATAAATAGATGATTTTAATTGTGGTGTTTATATTAGTTACTATGTGTATCAAAAATTAAACAATTTATCATTGACTGAAAATTTTGATATAGTTGCTTTTAGAGCATTAATGTTTGTACAAATAACTGCAGGCTTAAATTTTTAAAATGCTAGTTTTGTTTTGAATACACATTTTCAGCATTGTATGCTCACTACATTTCTTTAAGTAATTTTTAAAAAATGGGAATTGAACTGTACACCATTAACTTTAACTTTAAACTTTAAATTAATAAAATTCCCAATGGTTGGGTTTAGGTGATTGTCTAGACATTTTCTGGCTTTCATTTAAGCTCTTAACTTTTAGGAAAATTCCTTGTTTATTTCAGTTTCAATAACAATCAAATGCGAATTATCAATGTTGCATTGGGGTAAGAATGGAGAACCTGACTTCCTAGTAAGTATATGAAATTTAAATCTGTAATATAAATTGAAAGATTATGATGTGAATTCTAGATATTGAAATGTGTGCTTTGAAGGGTTTAAAAAATTGTTAACTATTCATGTTGTTGCTTATATTATTAAAAATCCCATTTTATTTATTTTGTCTTCTAATAAAGGAATAACATTCCCAATGGTTAGGTTTAAGTGATTGTCTAGATATTTTCTAGCTTTCTCTTAAGCTTTTAACTTTTAGGAAAGTTCCTTCTAATATTTTAGATTCAGCTGAAGTAATCAATTCTGCATTGAAATTGGAATGGAGAACTAATTTTCATGGATGTTCAAGAACCTTTTAAATATGCAAAGCTTTATTTAATGTAAGCTGAAATGTACTGTAAATTTTTTTGAGTAATAGGAAATGAAAATTCAATTAAAAGTGGTTTTTATTTGCGTCTGAAATAATCCTCTTATAGGAATTAAAAATGTAATCATTTTTTTAATAAAATTGTTGCTTTTTTTTTATTTATAAACTTACTAATTAACAGCTAACTTAAAAGCCTTATTCACTTTCTTAATCTTATTTCTAGATATATTTTTTTTTTGTTGTTGCCTTTGTTTTTGGCAATAACCTTTGAATATTACTACAACATAAAATAATTGTTTTCAATCTTCAGTCAGTTTTTAAATAATTTAAACATGTGTTTCAACAATATGTTTGTGTACATACATACACACACACATACAAGCCATATAACATGCAAAAATGCATTATGCTTGTATGAAAAAAAAAATGATCTTTCTATCTTTTGTGATCATGTTAACAACAGCTGAAATTAATAGGTTAACTCTCACAAAAAAACTAAATCTAGGAAAATGTAATTCTTAACATGTATCTATGAAATAAAATATGAAACATATTTTTTAGAAGAACAAATGCAAGAAAAGGATTTCTGTAACTTAAAATATCTTTTATTAATTTGATAGTTATAGTCAGCTCAATGTCTTTGGAGTTTTCTTTGACCTATTAATGTTTATGATTGCAATATAAATATTTACTGATATATAAACTGAGATTTTATGATTTGAAATAATAATGTTTTAGAACTCTAAATATTAATGTATAATCAGAATTTGATCATTGTAAAATCAAGTACATGTAAATAAAGTATAAATGCTAAAAGGTGTGATTTTATTCATCTAAATTGAGTAATAAATTAGCTAATAAAAAAATCATGTTGGAATTTAAAATTGTCAACTTTATTATTTATTTGATGTCTTTGCCAACATGGCTGATTTGTCAGGATATTGGTTGTACTTAATTTCAATTATATCTCATATTTGACACTGTAGGTCAAATGATGTGGGCTGTAGAGAGTTAACACACATTCATTCATCTTTATTATTATTATAATAGATATTATTTTTTAAAAAAAGGGATCAAAAGTGATAAATCTTGTGCTTCCTCCTTATCTGACAGTAAAATAATTTTAATAGTATGTAAATATATAGTATATTAAATGAAAAAAAATGTTTACTTTACATCAAATGATACTTGGTTATATATTATAAAAGAACCAATAAAAAAAAGAAATGTATCTTTATGATTATGAGAGGTGTCTTTTTTTTTTTAATTTAAAATCTATAAAATACTTTATTTAAAGATTTATGTCGGTATATGTTTTGCTACCTGAAGTATGCAAGGAAGATTGGCAAAAAATCATTACTCCTCTTTTATTTCTGTATAATGTAACTAAGTTTATATGTCTGTACTATTCTAAATGGTATGGCATGAAATAAGAAAGGTGAAATATTAAGAGAAAACTTCTGCACACATGCTAACAAATAACAGAAATGGGACTTAATTTTAGAAAATATATTCTTATAAGCACATCTATCAATAATTGTCTTGTAAAAATGTTTATATTAATAACATAAAATTTTAATAAAATCACTAAGAAAGAGACTACATATATATATATGTTCATTACTTTTTAATTTCTTTCAACACTAAGGATGAGAAACACCATTAAATAATATAGAATATTATTAGTAATAACAATTTTTGTGTATGGCAAAAGCAGTGGTAGTGATAATCATTACAATAATTTTATTTGCTTTGAATACCATTTTTGATGAGAATTTTTAGAAATATACAAGTATACATTTATCATACAAGTTTGTAATTATATTATTGAATGATTTTAGAAATTTGAGGGAAGAAAATGTGAAAAAAATTATTCATTTTTAAGCTATCACATATCTTATTCCTCAAAACAACAGTCTGAGCCACAGTAAATATGTTAATGGTCCACTAGCCATAACACTATATAATAAAATTGTAAATAATACATTTTTACTGTAATTTTTAAAATTCATAATTAAACTCTTTTAACAGATCAAGTTCAGTAGAAACTGCATGGTATCAGAACTATACAGGAGGAAAAAACATTTTAAGGCTGAGAGTTGTATATGGAACAAGTTTCAGGATTTAAAATCCTTGGAATCATAGTTTTATTCATTTCTTAAAATTTTTTCCATAAACATAGAATGTATATTTCGCAGACAGATTTGAAACTTGAAATATAAAATTATTTCCTTCTTCTGAAGTAATTATAGATATGAGCAATTATTTTCACTTGACATGAAATAAGTTCACTGTCAGATAGAGAATTACTGATATTCACCTTGTATCATTTTGAAATTAATACTATTCAAAACTTATTTCCTGAAATAGGAATGAGGGTAGTTGAAGATTCCTCGTGCAAAGAAGGAAGCATTGATATCAGTTTGTCTTTCTTCTTTTATATGACATTTTTGAAATAGGCCAACATTTCCAGAAAGATTTTTTTTTTTTTTTGTCTTCTATATAAACCTTGTTTAATATGAGTTTGATATATTTGCTATAAAGAATGAGTGGAATTTATGATAGAGTTAATCACTTTACAATGCAATTGGAACAAGATTTTGTATAAATATTTCAAATAAATTATTGAATCCATGAATCAAGAATCCTTCTAATTAAATAAATGTTGGTTTGATGATACCTATAATTTGATGTCACCTAACTGATACTGATAATTTGATTTCAGCTAATTACATATTTCATTGTTTTTTATTATGTACAAGTTAAAATTTTTGAATGTTGATTCCAAAGAAATACTTCACCCTATGAGCCCTGCACGCCCGATATCGCCCCATTCGATAGGCGCCTGAAGAAAGCGCCTATCGACTGGGGCGGTCAGGACTCATAGGATTAAAGCAGATTGTAGGTAAAACTGGTAATGCAAAATATCATATGTGCATATATGTATTGTAAAGTATAAGCATATAATTTAAACGCATCAAATATTTTAATAAATTTAACCTTGAAGTTATGACTAAGATAGTTGTGAAAAGATAAAACTACAGGGTTGTGCAAAAATACTTTTTTTATGCAAAATAAAATTTTCTATTTATAAAGTCTACAATAGAATAAGAATTTCAGAAAAATAATTTTAATTTCAAAATTATCTTTATATAAGAATTTAAAACAGGGAACACATTGTTACTGAATAACTATTACTTAATTATTGCATAATTTAAGCAAACAAAATTAATTTATAACGCAAGAACTACTGAAAATTTCGGAATGGAATTTGACACTCACTTATATATAAAGGCATATTGGGCCCAAAATTTTGAAAAATCTGTTTCCGTAATGGAAAAATTCCGTGATACTAAAACTATGTTAATCATCTTTATTAATTACATTTTCGACCTATATAAACCTGTTTTCTTGAATAATTTTCATCGACACCAAATATAACATGAAAAGTCATAAACATCACGAAAACTCAGATTTTTATTTTCAGAGGCCCGTATATGAAAGTAATGAGAAACCGTATATGCATTTTTGGAGATAATTTCTTCTAACGATTGAAACCAGAATTCGAATTATAACATAAAAAAGAAAGGATTACAATTTTAGTAATAAAATAATCTATCAAATTTAATTTATTTAAATTGTTGCGACTTAACTTATTGCATTTATATGTATGTTAAAGTAAAGACAGATAGTTAATTTCCTGATGCACTCAGTTCTAAATATGATACGTATCTATATTTTATGTGCTGAATCTTTCTATCACAATTCATCTATCTAGCTTTTTATGTTTTGAATTATCGTGTTCACCTGCACCTTTCAGTAAAATCAATTTTATTTCCAGTCAATTCTTTAATTTTTCAAGATTTTAATGTTATAGTAATACTTTTTATTACTTCAGTCATTTTATTTATTTTCAGGCACTTAGTGACTATACTAAATACATTTATTTTCGTACATATTCATTGCTATTTATTTTAATTAGGAGAAAATTTTCAAAATAATAACTAATCAAGTTTAATAAATTGTCATGCACTCAGTTTTTGAATTAGAAATATGAATATTCTTTAAATTTTCTAAGCCTTGCTTGTGACAGTTCTTTAGAATATTCATACTATTTACATTCTCTCTCATCTTCTTTCATTTTCGTAGCTCTATTTTTATAAAGTTGGTGGGAAAATGACGGAAGAGCTGTATTTTTTATTACTTTATTGCTTAGTAAACAAAATTTTTCAACGTCTTCTAGTTTACCGACTGAAATTTTTAAAAACCAAAAATGAGAAAATTAAAATTCGCATCTTTGCAAATATTCTCTTCATAACCTGTCAAATGGAAAATGAAATTTTTTTCTGAAGAGACAAATATTTGCATGAAAGTCAATTTAAAGTATTAATTTAAAGTCTTATCAGTGGTTTTCAAGTATTACGATTTCTTCAAACTTCCACATCATATAAATGGAGATATTTTATTCTAATTCGAGGAATTTTGTCGATTTTCACTGTAATATTCATACTAATCAAAATATTTTTTTAAGTTGCAATCTTAACTTCAAAATAAAAATAAAAAACGCAGCTACACTTAATGTTAACAGAAATAGTCTCCCTGAAACTTTTTCATATACTCTCTAATAATGATGTTATCATCCCTCCTCCTACCACAAAAATGGACCTTAATAAAGGTCGTATACATCACGAGTATTCAAATTTTTATCTTCAGAGCCCCGTAAATGAGACCATTGTGCTTCTTAATACAGATATGCAAACTGCGTATGTATTTTAGGAACGGTTTCTTCTAGCGATTGTACCCCGAATACCAAATATAATAGAAAAACAGGATTGCAATTTTAGTAACAAAATTACCTACCAAATTTCATTTATTTTGATTTCAGTTATCGCATTTAGATATTATTTAAAATATGACGTGGAACTATATTTTAGGTGCTTTCTATAAAATCTTATAATCTATTTCTATACATTTTGTACTTATCGTGTTCACCTGTACTCAAATAGTCGTACAGACTTCCTGAGCATGGATTTCGTTCAAAATTTGATATAAATCTGCAAATTTAGTATAAAACTCATGCACCAAATTTTATAATTCTTGAAAAAAATACATAAATAAATAAAATAAAATTTAAGTAAATTGAAAGTCATGATTTTGATTACTGTGTATGTTTCAGATCTTCCCGAGTTTGAAAACATGTTTTGAGAACATTATAATTGAAAAATGATTTGAGCTACATGTACGAAATTTGGTGCATGGATTTTATGCTAAATTTGAAGATTTCATTAAATTTTTGAACGAAATCCATTCTTAGGAAGTCTGTAGGGCTACTTGAGTACAGGTGAACATAATAAGTAAAAAAGCGTTAAGAGTTATATAATAAGGTTTTATTAAAGTACCTAAAATATAATTCTTTGTACATCACAAACATAAACAAAATCCTACGAAATCAGGGTTTAAACACTAGCAATAAACAAATAGCCAACTTTAAAACAACAACAATAAAATATTTATTTATTTTTTAATTAAAATTTTTTTTCTCATTAACGAAATAAAGAGTAAGTATTATAATCTTTAAAACATTTGACTTGAGATTTTGACGAATGTCTTCGTTTTAAACCTCAATAAGTACAAAAGAAAAAAAATTGGTATAAAGTTTCACTGTTTGTTTGTTTGTCCTGGAACGCGATAACTCAATAGCGCTTTGAGCTCGACAAATGAAATTTGGGTCATGATATTTACACCAAATTTGTCTTCTACCAAATTTTGATCGAAATCCATTCAGATATAGTCTATCTGTCCAGCTGCGCTAATATAAATTAACATGATAAAAGGAATAGAGCTCGATGGATAAAATTTGGTACATAGATTTAACATTTTATGTTTGGATATCTATCTCATTCGAAACCAAATCAGTCAAGGGGTTGACCGTCTGTTGTTCCATATATTAAAAATAGAATTTTCACAAGCACTCTATGAATTTGTGACAACAATTGTAGTTTTGTATAAAATTTTGTTTTCAATGGATTTTGGAAAAAATTCGTCTCAAACCCAAGTTTAGTTTTCGGTTTCTATTAACAGCATGCTATGGAGTAACCTTCTAAAAAACCGTCGAAAATCACTCAATAGATTCAGTAAAAACACTAAATTTACGCGAAAGATTTATATTTCATAACCGTTCTTTGCGAATATTATAATAAAAATACAAGCCTTTTATGTGGGAATAGGGAAAGAGATGACGTCCTTATTAAAGCATAACGATGAAGTTTTGGGAAAATCCCTCCAGCTGGCTTATTTAATTTCAAAATAAGATTTAATTTAAAAGAATGTTTTTTATTAGCCAGGGCCCTGTCTATATAGTTTACTAGTATTCTTAAGTCCAATACTCAGATTGTATTACAAACTTTCCATACTTTTACCTTTACTTTAAAATTACTTTTTACCCGATTATCTGAAAGACATTGTAATGTTTCCTTAGTAAATACCCCCCCCCCCCATCCTCATCCTCAAAAAAGTCACAAATGTAAATGTCCTACTTTTGGGGTAATTCCGAAATACATTTTTTATATTTCGGAAGCAAAAACTTGGTTTTTAAAAATTATTGAAAAAATAGAATATTTTGAAGTATTTATTTATTTGGAGAGTTTTAAAATATGTTGCAGATTACATTTTCATATGTTTACCTTCATTTTCAGCGTTATTTTAAACAAATATTGTAACAATCAGTAATTAATAAATGAAAATGTTTGATGTTTCTATTTAAAGAGTCAGTTACAAAACAAGTATTGAAATAATACATATAATTATTAGTATAATCAAAAATATTAATTTATTGTCATCGAAAGATATTGTTCTAAACTAATGGAGTTCGCTGAAATTTTTAGTTTTAAAAACTTTGTTTCTTGTCTATAAACAATTTAATAGATAAAACTTTATCAAAGTAGATGTTAAAAATATTAGATACTTTTGATTAAAAGTCGACATTCAATTGTTTCTTTGACGATCTATGCTTTTTTTTTTTTTTGCATGTGTTATTCATTAATTTTTAAAAAGAAATTATAAATTTAAGGAATTTATTTTTAGTTTCATTAAAAAGTTAAAATTAATTGACTATGAGTTATTTTATTGTTTGAATTAATCACATGATTATAAATTAAATTGGAAAAAACTGAGTATCAAAATTTCTATCTCGAATTAAATCATCGAAATCTTCTGCCCGGCGTGTAAAATTTCAATTTATTCTGACTTTCCAATTATTAAAAAAAAAAAATGTCCTCATTAAATTCACAATAATATCACTCATCCATTTGACTTAACTACTGTTGGCTTCATCTCGCTCTCCGGTATTTTTTTTTTTTTTTTTTTTTTTGTTAAAATAAGTATTATCTACTTAAGAAGTGACCTATTTTTACTTTTTATAAAGATATATACGAACCCTCAATCCTTACGCATGCGTAGAAAAGAGGACAACTTCGTCACTTTTACTTATTATACGAACCCTCAAGCATATCCACGCCTCCTCCAGGATGATTGACACGGACAACTTCGTCACCGGTCTGGATAGTTTTCCTACCGGGAGGGTCGTTCAAGATTTTTCTATTTCTCGATGTAAATAAGCTTTCGAACTTTTTTATGTAAATATTCACAATTAAAGTGTTTTCTCACATCATATTCATAGTAATCATTAAAGATTTTTTACAGTGATTAAAATAAAAAAAAATTGCAAGTTTAAGTCAGAGTTTTTATTAATAATTAACTTACAATAAGTATGAGTGGTGAGTGAGTGAGTGAATATTATGCGCGCAAGATCCATTCTCTGGATAAACTGCGCCGCAACTGGATGAAAATTGTGGTGCTACGTCTTAAAACTTTGTTTAAAATGTTTATAATCAGTTTTTAAAAAATACAACTACAAAGTAAGAACAACGACAAGGAAAAAACAACATTTCAAATTTCTTTGATTAAACCCGCCTCTTTTAAATACAGAAAAATATTAAAATGCGGTTTATGTCCGATTAAAAACGGAAGACAAGGAACAACTGTATTAAAATACTTAAGACGCAATGAGTCCAGTGACTGACATTTGATCAATATATGTCTGATAGTTAAACTATCACCACAACGATTATAAATTGATGGTGGCTGCTTTAAAAGTATATATTTATGCGTTATTTGAGAATGCCCTATGCGTAATCGTGTCAGAATAACATCGCATCTGCGATTTAAGGAGGAACACCCAAGTTCAATAAAAGGTTTCACTATGTGTAGTTTGTTTTCTATCTCAAGGTTCCATTGGTTTTGCCAATTTTGTAAAGACCATTTCCGAACGGAAGAACGTACATCAGCATAAGAAATTAATTGTTCGTGGGATTCGGTTGCTGATTTTGCTGCAATATCCACTATTTCGTTCCCTTGGATACCCACATGGGAAGGAATCCAACAGAATAGAATTTCAAAACTATTTTGACATAGGTCCGTAAGCAAATTCCTGATATCAGAAATATATGCATGATTGTGCGATTTTCCAATGAGGGCTTGAAGGGCACTCCAAGAATCAGAATAAATGAGTGGTGAAGGCGATCTCTCACATTTTTTTTTTTAATGAATACTCTTGAGTATAAAAATACAAACGGCAAATAAAAATTGTGGATTTTAAACTGAATGAATCTTTTTTTTGTTTTTATTTCTGAAGATTAATATTTAGCGATTAGACAAAGGACAGTCAACTACAACCTTCTGAGAACGGTAATTATTTTTTCCATAATCATGTCGCAATTAGAGTTGCGTGTATTTATTGTTGACTCCAATTATTGGGATACTTTAGAAAAATAATTTTATTTACAATTTAACTAAAGAAATTAAACATTTGATTTTTACTACAAGCTTTATCGAGGCAGTGCACGCGAGATCGTTCAGAAGAGAAAGAAAGAGTAGCTTTTTTAGAAGCATACTTGGATGATGAGCGGCGCTGCAATTGCGTCACACACAGCCTCGACGGAGCCTGTAGTTTGCAGATATCTGATATGATTTATGATAGTGGCTATTTGGCGATAGGCGAGGACCAAACTCGCAACCTTTGCGTTCGTAGCCAAGTAACATGAGCACAAGACAAAAGAAATTTTTCATGTCTCGTAGCTGTTATCTGGCTTATAAAGCGTCACCACATTACTCCCCCTCCAGTGCGTCGAAGGTGTCACGAACGATATTTTGTCCTGTTTTTGCTGTTATTAGTGGTGATATTGGCTGTTGCTCCTTATCCATTTTTTTTAATTAGCTGATTATTTATCAGCTTCATTTGTTTATTGGTTGTTTATTTATCAGCTTCATTTATTTATTGGTTGTTTATTTATCAGCTTCATTTATTTATTGGTTGTTTATTTATCAGCTTCATTTTTTTGGCTGATAAATTATCTGGCTGATTATTTATCAGCTTCATTTTTTTTATTTATTGGCTGATTTTTATCAGCTTATTGATTTTATTTATTTCTGGTGGAGGACGCCACAACAGTTGTATGAAGGTTGTGTATTTTCGTCATCGGGTCACCAATGTTGCTATTAGCGATAGGCGAGGACCGAACCGAGGCCGTGCGCGAAAAAGATAAACAGAAGTAGCTATGCAGGAGGCCGAAAGGTTGAATTCGTGACGTCACAGTCGAAAGACTCTGCTTAGCTCTGTTGGTGATGTATAGGAAACGCTATTCCTATGCAGAAACTAACTATTTCGTCTTTCGATAGAAATTTTTCTATCTTTTTTTACGGATTCAAACTAACCTCGGAATGAATAGCCAATAAAAACAAAGAATTCATAAAACCTCTTTAATTAAACATTTATTTTCTTGCGGATTAAGAAGACCTTTGAAATGAATAGAGGATTTGTATCTTTAAATCCATAAGTTTCCTTTAAAATCAAATCGCATTTACAGAAACACAACAGAAGTACAAAGTTTTTGGCATTTACTTATTACTGAATGACGTCATGATTACATCGACGATTAATTAAAATAAATATTTGAAAAAAATAGTACAAGTAAAATAAAAAACTTTTAAAGAGGCTTTGACACAAATTTCAATTGCAAGAAATGAATTTTGATAGAAGATCACCCATTGTTTAGAGAAAAAGTACCAGAAACCAAAAAACATTTTTTTTCATATTCATAAAATAGCATATGCAAAAAACTGATATTTCATTAAAAAATCAATTTTAAAAAGATTAATTCAAAGCAGGAAATTCTGATGCTGGATAATCCAGTGTTTTGAGAAAAATATACAAAAACGATAAATTATTTAATTTTATTTACATAAATTTCTAATTACATTGTTAGAAACAGCTTTCCACATCACCCTGGTGGTACTGTTTCTAGATGCACTACCCCTTTTCAGAAATATTAAGCGAAGGTGGGTTCCCCAGTAGGTCTATTTCCTTCGTTTGCTAAAAGATTAATATCCTAAAGTTTATCCTACTAAGAAAAAGTTGACAGTTTTCTTTTCAAATTTTTAGCTCTAAGCTGGTTATTCTTAATAATGGGGCACAGGTTCTACAAAAAATGTAAGATTAAAGCTAACTAAAATTAAAAAAGCTAAATTAGCATTAAGTTCAAGGATCTCGATAAATTTAAATTATTACCTGTAATAAAAATAAAATAGGAAATATTTCATTAAACTATTTCAAATTAAAATTCGTCATTCTGCATGTTTAAAAAATAACTGCGTTTCTGAATAATTTTCTAGCGATTTCCTCCAAAAACCTATTATTTTCTTTTGTGCACAATTGAATTAAAAAAATTATGTATACTTTACATAAAGAGAAAAAGTCCGTTAATTTTCAGCCGAACAATTTCGTTTTGCTCGGCCCGCACAAGCGAGTTGATTTTTTCCGTACTTTAGGCTTAGCCGATCTCGGAGAGTAACATTAATTTCTAACCATTATGAAATGCTTACATTTAAAAGAAGCTATTGAAATTTCTAAGCTTTAGAAGAACCTAAGAAATGCTTAAATTACATAATTAAATAAACGATAATGTAGAGGTAATATAATCAACAATTAAAGCATCAAATTAGACTTGTCACACATGAGTAAATACAAGAACAACTTTATATCTAAAAATATTGCAATCAAAGTTAACTCTAAAATATAACTAGATTATATTTTTGTATGGAACTAACATAAATTTAAAAAACTTACTTTAGAATGAGTTAATCCAAGAATACACCGGAATTTCGATATGTATTTCTTTAAATCACGCACGCATTCCAATCGCAAGCACTCAAACGAAGGCTTTACGCTGTGACGTCACAGCAGCTAAATTTCTCATGTTAATGGCCTCCTCTAGGTAGCTCTCCTGTCTTTTTCGCGCACGGCCTCGACCGAACTCGCAACCTCTGGGTTAGTAGCCGAGTAACATGACCACAAGACAAAAGAAATTTCTCATGTCTCGTAACTGTTATCTGGCTTATAAAGCGTCACCACTATAGATATATATGATTTACAATAGGCATATATGATTTACGATAAGTATGTATGATTTATGACAGGCATTCACCTCAAAGTATCCCCCTCCCTGTGACGGAGGGAATGAAAATTAGTTGGAAGTGAATGCAGTCATAAGAATTCTTACAATATAATAGAAAAATGAATAAAAATATATTGAACACAAATTATAAAAATGTTTTAAATTTCCTCACTTATTCACTTAGGAAAATGAACAACGCAGCCATATCTGGTTATTTTTAAATTTTTAGAATTATAATTTTGAGGCAAATTTCCGTTTGGCAAAACTACTTTTGGTGGAGGTTCCGAAATTTCATATACAGGTTTACATCTGTCTATAGTGACAGTTACATTTTTACCATTTATTTCTATAACAAAATTTTTACCACTCCGAAATGAGGTGAGGTCCAGAATAAGGAGAAGTTAATGGTGGTCGAATTCTATCATTTTTAAGGAATATGTGACTGCATGAAGGATGGATTTATGAAAAGCCTAGAATTTCCATAAAGAATAGGATTTGTTGGATTTAGTTTTTTCATTATTCAAACTAAATCTGTCACATAAGTGGGTATTATAGTTGCATTCATAATAGAATCATCACTCAAAAGATCAGATGTAAACACAATGTAGTATCATATACGAGTTGAGAAATAGTAGCATTGGGATCTGTTTTAATAGCAGTGCGCAAATCTAGCAGAACTATAAGCAAAATTTCTGTCCACTTTATATTTTCGTGGGCCGCAAGAGAAACTTTAAGATTTCTATGCAGGCTTTCTATCATACCATTTGATTGTGGATGGTATACAGCTGAATGTATTCTGTGACTACCTAAAATATTCGTGAGTTCACGAAAAAGTGTGGATTTAAAATGTCGACCTTGGTCTGTTATTGCTGTTCCAAATATAGATGTCCAACCATGCACAAGTGCTCATGCAGTGGTCTCAGCTATCATATTAATTGTTGGAATCACCTCAGACCATCAGGTGAATCTATCTATAATCGTGATACAATATTGATAGCCTTCAGAAATGGGAAGGGATCCTATGAATGTGAGAGAATCGAACGAGAAACAGCAAATTTGTAAATTTATCTCAAAGTTTGAGTTAAATCTCTTTAAAAGAAATTGGTCTGTCCGGCTGTTCGAATATAAGTTAACATGATAATTACAAAACAAAAAGAGCTAGAAAAATAAAATACGATACGCAGATTTAACATGTATTATATTGACACTTGTCAATTTTGAAAAATATCCGACGATGGTCTGATTGCCTCTCGGTCTGTATTCTTACGAATCTGTGATGCTGCTTCCCGGCATAGTTGGTTCCATCATCGGAAAGACTGTTTTACAGTCATCTGTATTGGACGGAGTCCGGATGTCGCGTCGGAGGTCCCGGAGCTTGGCGATCATTTGGCGCCAAAATAGATTATACCCGAAACATTGAGAATTTTCCCGATCCGTCCATTAGGAACCGAGATACGCCTCGAACGTTCCTGATTGGTTGAGAGGCTTCTAGCCCCGCCTCCTGAGACCTATAAAAGGAGGCAGTCTGCAGCTGCCAGAGTAGTCGGAGTCGACGGTAAACAACGGATATTCCAGAGATTAGCAGAGCAGCGATAGGAGTCAAGCTAGTGCTGAACTAAGCTGTACGCTACTGCCTGCAGTAGAGTGTTGTGTGCACATCTCGGCTGAAAACAATTGTCTTCCCTATGCTGTATATAGTTGTCGTCTTTGTGCTGTCCTGTGTGTCTTCGTGTAAATAAACGTCGTTGTTTTATTTTCTACTGCTGATTGAGCGTTTTCCACACCATATAACTTCCACTATCCAAACGAACCCGGAAATTTCGTAACAGTATAAACACGATAATTCAAAAACGCAATGACTTAAATATATCAACTTGGTGTGCGATTTTTGGCTCCAATTATAGTTTGAGCCTAATTATTTTTTTTTTATTTATTTCAATCGGTTGAGTAAAACGTGCCTAAAACACAGATTCGATTTTTGGATTCATTAACGCAAGCCAGGGATTTATCGCCAAATTAACTCATCAAAAATGACACGACAGATTCAGTAAAAATGTTAAATTCATGCCAAAGCTTAATATTTTGTACTATTGTATTATTGTATGCCAATGTAAGGCTTTCTCTGGTAAGACAAACTTATTAGAGTGTATGCAAGAAAATTTTGGAAAGAGCACTCCTGCTGGTTCAAATATATATATATATATATATATATATATATATATATATATATATATATATATATATATATCGTCACGATGAACCCTCAGGGCAGGTGAGTGAGATGGACTCGTAGTTGCAGTTGGTTAAAAACATCCCATGCTCAGTTAATGATTTTCAATTTTTACACTAGACTATACTGAATTTTGGAATCAAAACTCCCTTTCCAAAATTATTATTAAGTTTAACCCTAGAGGTATTTTTCCAGAAGATTGGTTCTTGGCAATCTTACTAATACTTTAAGAAGCTCCCCCCTTTTTTAAATTCTTGGATTTTTTTACATTAGCTAGAGTTAATAGGAGTCGTAGGAATTTTGGATTTCATATAAACAGTCATCTAAATTTTGGAGGTTGGTCAAAAAATAGACTATTAAATAATTACGGGATAAAGCCTGAAAGAATGCAGACAAAAATGAAAAAATCTACAAAATAAGTAAAATCATTTATAAGTGAGAAAGCTGAACAGCATCCTGATCACAGAAACTAGCAATATTACAGATCCACTCATTCAAATAAATCGTTTTGCAGCACATTACCAAAACAAAGTATGTAAATCAATTCAACCCCTTCGGTTTTAATGTTGAAAAAAAAGGAAGTTATGATCATCCTTTTACAGTTAAACAAATGAATCACTTTGCTTGATATGCATTTCGCCCCCAGTACACAGTTAGATATAAAGACAAAAATGTGTTTTTCGATTTCAGGAAAGCCAGAAATGAACAGATTCTTCAAAATCTCGAATCCGATTTTTTTTCTACTTTTTTTTACTATTACCTTTCCTATACTTCATAGATGCGAACGTAATAAATAAATAAAACGTGTAATGGTGTCAATCTATATTTGCTTAGCAATTGTTAACTGTATTTTACCACTTAAATAAGGCCATATTAATAAATAAATCAGAATCTTTTTTTTTTTGGGGGGGGGGGAAGTTGAGGTGGGGACAGAGGACTCTGAGACTTTCATTGTGTAAAGGCCACTACACGATTTAATCCGGTTCTATATTTCAATTAAGAAATCCTCTGTATATTTTGCACAAAGAAAAACTAATAATAATTTAAGATGTCAAACACACCTGTAAATATCAGCTATTAACTATCATATGCATTAAAGTCATGGGTATCTATTTCATAATGTACATTTAACTGCGTAATTTTTGGAAAAAAAAATATCCCATGTAGAAAAGCTCATCAAGGAATTAGAATGCAGCTATTTTGCTTTTTCTCTAGAAAAAAAATTTACAACACAAAAACCTTTTTTTAAAAAAAAAAAAAAGATTTTTTGATTTAAAATTATTCTTTATTTGTAGAATATTATTTTCAACCATATAATAACAGCCATACAAAAACAACATTAATTTATTTTCAACTTCTTACATACAATACATAACCAATGACGAAAAAAATCTCAGATAAAATAACAACTGTTAAAATATTATTAATATATATAAATTCTTTTCTTTTGGTTTGACAATTTAATTATAAAAGCAATAGAGAAATCTGATATAAAATGTATCAAATTTTTATATAGGAACATTTTACAATTAACTATCAAAAGGCTTATATTCAATATGATATAAATCTTTCCTTTTCTGATGTAATATTGGAATCTGTTCTCTCACTTCATCCACTTTTGCTATATCTAAAAAAGAAAATTAAATAAAATTTCACTAATTTATTTTATATAAATTAAACTTTTACAAATACAAAAAGATTTAATTACCTATTTCCCCATAAACAATCGACTCTTTTTCATCTGTAGTGGTGACAACACTTCCCCTAAAATATTATCAGAAACAAAACAAGATTTATTAAACACATTTTAAAAGTGTTAATTAAATATTTTAACCAGTGAATGTATAAATATTTCATGGGGAATATAAGAAATATAGATTTTAAAGGATAATGAATATCATACATTGCGATTCTATAGCATTTCCATTCCTCTTTAAACAACCTATAACATTTTATATAGTATCAAACACACACATATCATGTAAATTGTTTCATTAAATACTAAATTTCAGGAAAGAAAAATTCATTCTAATTTTTCAAACAAAGACATGGACTAATTTTTTTATGCATTCATATACTTAATAATTTCAATTTCATTGTCATTTTTATGTACTAAAAATATTTATCAATCAAATAAAATATCACTTATTGCCTTATTCTGATATTAAAAAAAATTATAAATTCAATAAATTCTTCCATGTATTTTCATTAAAATGAGTGCCTCTCAACCTTGCCTTTATCTGTCGCAGCCTATGATTCATTTTAATCAGTCATATAGTTTATTAATGTGATATATTGAATCATATAAAACTGGTAAATAATTTTCTTGTACATTATTATAAATACATCAGCAAATTACATAATTCTTTAATAGCATTAAACATCATTAGAAATCACAAATTAATATTTGGCATTAAATCTATGACCATGTGGAATTAAACTTTCTAATACATATTAATAAGAAAAGAGCAAAAATAATAATTAAAAAAAAGCTATTTCAATTATGCTTTTCATTTTGATGCGTGCAATGAGGATTTTGCAACAGCCCCTAAGAATGTACACAATATGATGATAAATAGCTCAAGGAGTTACAAAATATTAAATCTAATAGTATCCTAATGAATAAAATTTGCTAGAACACATCCCATACTTTGAACTAACAGAATTTAACCTACCAAATTATTTAATTTTACTAATAAATTTTCATCTTTTAATTTTATTTAAAATTCACTTCCCTAACTTTAAGTATTCTTTTGTATATGCAACAGCAATATTCCATATTTAATTGAAAATAAATACAGATTTCAAAAGAATTTCAAGTAAACTGAAAATAAAATGAATGTATAATTAATTATTTTTAAAGTATAATACTAAGCTTTTTTTTAAATATAGACGGAATATCTCAAAGAACTTGTTTAAAATGTTTAGCTAAACTTAATGAAATGGAAATTAGCTTTGAAACCTTCATTTAAAATCAAAAACAATACTTTTACAACTTTTATATAAATTTATAATAGTTATCACACTGATATGCTTTTGTTTTATTGTTGATAAAAAATAAAATAACATTGTTTTCTTAAAAAAGCAATAAAAATAAAAGTCTTTAATGCTTATTATAATCCAAGAGAAATAAACAATTTGTAATTGCGTGAAATCCATTAGAAACTATTTTAATGAATCAAAACCCAGTTCTCAAATTTCATACAATTCTTCCAGTTTTTATTTTCATCAGTCCATTATATTTAATCAGTTGTATGAATTTGAAAATGACAATATTAATAGATCACTGAATTACAAAACTATTCTTATTTTTGCATTTGAGAACTTAACAAAAAATTTACAGAATTTAACATGCGTTATCACTTTTGAGGGTTATTTGCAAATTAATTTTACCACATCTGGAATATGTATTAAAAATAATAGTTCAATTCTTTAAAATTGGACAGAAAAACAACACCAATTTATTGATTACTAATCAGTCAAGATATTTATATGCTTGAAAAACAAATTAATAAAAAAATTAAATAATATGAAAATAATTAAATTTTATCATTATTCTCTAAAAGATTATTAGTATAGCACCACAATATAACAATGAAAATAAAATTCTAAATTTTAAAATAATGCCGCATTGAAAAGTCATAAGTCGACTCTCCATGGTCGAATGGTCATAGCACTGGACTTGTACTCGAGAGATCGTAGGTTCGAATCTCTAACGACAATGCGATGTACAGATTGTGTAAATATTTAATTCTTTGATTTTATGTTTTCCTTTATTTGATGTTCCAGAAGATTCTGGACATTTCTTTAGTTTACCAGACAAGTGTTCTGGACTTTTCTTACTGTCTCGAGAAAAATATTTTGGAACTTTCCCTGTTAGTATAAAAGCAGAGGATTTGTCACTCACTGTATTCTGAGTTCAGAGTTCAATTAATAAATTGGTTTAGTTCTCCTTCGTGTGTGTGTCATTGAGTGCCATACTAAAGTATCTACGTGACAATATCAATCACTTTATTTAAAAACAAACAAACAACCCAAAAGTAAAAAGACTAAGAAAAAGAATTATTATTCAGACATTTTAAGAATGTTATTTAGATTAATTTAAATACCAATTTCCATCAAATTATAAATATTTTAATCTAAATTCTTTAAATGTGTAAAAGGCCTTTTTATCATTAAGTAATTCTTAAAAAAATAATCAACTGACCATGGATTGACTAGTGTACTATGTCCCCATGCATTATATGATGCACTTTCATCTCTGGCTGGTGAAATAGTAGCAACATATAATTGATTATCCACAGCTCGAGCTCTTTGTAACAATTCCCAGTGTGCAGGACCTGTAGTCATATTAAAAGCTCCAGGATAAACTAAAAGATTACAACCTAAAAAAAAAAGTAGAAAACATTAGCTTTAGGTGCTTTTGCAAATACAGTAGATTTGTAATTATTTGGTTCAGGGGGCAGATAAAGACCAACATTTTAAGGCATAAAGACATAAGGTATTTAAGACATAAGACGTTTTCTGAAAAGATTTGGGAACCAATAAAAAGCATTAAAGGCATTTTGAGACTAAACTGTGTTAATTGTAGTATAACTTGTCAACATTGATTTTAAATCTAAAACCAGTGATGAATTTTCAAATTTAATAAATTAATTTCATAGCAAATAAAAGGAAGTAATACTTAAAGCTTCCATAATTGCCAATCGTTGACACTGAATTTGCCTGAAGTTTTGATCATACTATACTTCCTTTCTCTATATATAATGAATATATAGAGTAGATTATAATTTCTTTGATGATATAGAACAGGTGGTGATGATAATATCTTTTACAGATACACTGTCTTGTCTTGATAGAATGCATTTCCCTAGCGTTCCTAACAGTGATTTTACGTGAGAATCCCAATGGAAAATTGATTGCTTATCAATGAAGTTTTCTTTCTTTTTTTTTATTTTTTTAAAAGAGCATCAGATATGCAAGAACCCAAAAAGATTAATTATTAAAAATAAAATCAATTTATTTAATTCTTTTACCTAACTAGTTTAAAATTATTTTTTAACCAACCAACAATCATATCATTTTTTTATCAAACAGTATTATTTCTAGACAACAAAAGATGACCTAAGGTTTGGGAAATAAGGATGGGGGAGAGGGGGTCACGGCATTTGCCCTCCTGCCACACTGATTTGGCCCAGTGCGGTACAAGGGTAAACTGAATTAAAAAAAAAAAAAAAAAAAAAAAAAAAAAAAAAAAAACAAGTTTTATAAATGCTCATTTCATATCCACCTAATATAATAAAAATATCCCCTCTATATCAAAACATGATTTTTATTAGAACTTTTTCAATGTTTGTTACATACCATATTGTTCATTAAAAAAATTTATTACAGAAAAAGGAAAGCTAAGAAAAATAGTACAAATTTTAAGAAAGTTTTTATAATGTTTAATTTTATTAGAAGAAACATAAAATGATGCACACTTATAGCTGTTATTTCTTACCATTTTTTCCTCTCATATTCTTTGATTTGAGTACCATCCTATATCCCTTTTCCTAGCCCAACACATTTTTATTAATATTACTTGGTGATAAGCCTGCCTAGATAGGCTGTTATCTTGTTAATCATATATTGAATCTGATCTTAACTAATGAAAATTTTGAAATAGAAAATCTCATGCAAAATGACAGAGTATTTAAGAAATAAAAAAAATCCTTATTTGCAGCTGGATGTATAATAAAATCAAAAATTGTTTTCTTGAATGGGGGTTTCCCTGCCCATTATGATTTAATGCATATACTTTAAAAATAAATCAAATATTAATGTAAAACATAATGCAGTGTAAAAAAAGATATTTTATTACGGATAATTGTTTTTTTTAAATGAGTCGAATAATCAAGAATCTATTGTAAATTATTTTTTATACTTATCTATTTTCTTTACCTTTTTCTGCATATATATTTGCCATGAGAGGAAATCTAATGTCGTAACAGATGCCTAAACCTACTTTCCATTTGCCTGAAATAAAAATTCATTTTAGAATCATGAAAATTTATAATAAAGATTTATTTTAATACATTTACTTAAAAAAAATTGGTCTAGGAAGAATTATGTGGTTTTGTTTCTATCTTTATATATTTATTACATATAAAAAATAAAATAAAATAAAAGTATAAGACCAAATGAATAAAAAGGGAATTGAAATTCAATAACAAAATATTTTATTGCGGTTAATTTCTTACAAAAATAGATGCAAAAACTTAATAAATTTTCATTATTATCTGTATAATAAGTTCATCTTCAATTTCCAACTGTCTTCAGGGATATAAAAGAGTTACATGGTAGCAACAACAACAACAAATAGTTTGTAGAATTAAAAGCTAAAAATTTTAGATCATTAATCAATATTTGATGATTGAACAGAATTTAGAATAAACTATTTTGGTTAAATTACTCTTTTGATTGCCAAAAATTAAACTGCTAACGAAGGAGTACTATTTAGGAGATACTATATTAACTTCCCATTAAACAAGATTCAAAAAATGGTTTCACTTTCATGCTTAAATTTATATCTATTAAATGCTTACGCTTTGATACAGTATCTTTTATTTATTTACCGACACTAAATGTCAAAATAAAAAAAAGTTAAAAAATTAGTACAAAGATACTGTACATAAAGTAAAAATATCTTGTTACTTTTAATAAATGAATCTGGAATATAAAAGAAAAGAGGTTCTAAAAAGAATAGGTAATATATTTGAAAAATAATTAAATCTCTGAATCTTGAGGATATTCAAGCTCATGAATTTAAAAAAACACACTTTCCAAATATGAATTATTTACTATTCAGCTAAACCACGACCTTCGTAATACAAGGCCTCACAACTCCCAACGCGTTCAGTCCGTGACGTCACGAGTTAGGATGAATTTTCAGGAAAATTCTAAAGGCAGCTGGTGTAAAAGAGTGTGGTTAGTCACGGTAGATGTTGGCGTAGCGAAGTGCGGGTAATGTGTTACTGGTTTTATTTAAAAGTTTTCTGATCTTTTTTTCAAATTAATTTTAATTTATTGTAATAAAGATGCCTAGTGCGTGCTGTGTTCCTAATTGTAAAAGTAATTACACGAAAAATAGCCCCAATATTTCAGTATTTTCGTTTCCAAGAGATGAAAACACTAGAAGAGCATGGATCTCTGCAATAAAGCGGGACAATTTCGTGCCAACTAAATATAGTAAGGTAAGTTTGATTCTTTTTTGTACAATTTTTAGTTAATTAATTCTCTTGAACTGTGAAACATTTAAAATTATGTATAACTTCCATTTCTGTCATTTTGTTTTCTCTACATTTAGTTGCTTATGCTTCCAATTACTTTGGTATTGTTTGCTTGAGCTAAATAAAAAACTTCTTTGTTTTATTGTTACTTCTCATAGTCTTTTTTTAATTTGTTCTTAATATTTAAAATGTTTTGTTTCTGTATCTTTTTAATTATACTTCATATATATTTTTTTTAAATTTGACTTAAGCCTAATATTTGTTTCATATATGTAGGCCTGTGCTAAACATTTTCCAGAAAATCAGTTTTTAACTGTTAGAGAAGCGTTTAATACCAGTACAGGAGAACTTATTCAAGTACCAATGGAGTATAAAACGTAAGTTTTTTTTAGAAATATGTAATAATTATCACCAAAATCTTACAAAGTACTTAAGTGATTTACTGTTATTATACTCTTATAAAAAAAGTTTAAAATCATCTAATGAATAATAAAACTTAATTTTTTATTATATATATCATGACTATAGATTGTAGCAAATTAAATTTATATTTTGTTCTAAAATATTATGTAAAAAAGTTAGATATAGTTGTAAAACAATATGAATTGCATGCTCATATAGGTTTAGAAAATGTAGTTTTTGTTTATCTATAAATCATTAGATTATATATAAAACAATTAATATTTATTATATTTAAATATCATTAGTTATACACAATCTTTAATTATAAATGAATGCAACTTTTACAAAATATCTTAAACTTTTTAAAAAAAGTAATGAAAAGTTAACTGTTTTTAAATCAATTTTTCATACCTTGTAAAATCAATTGATTAATTCATGTAGAATATTGTATTACTTGAATGGTAGTAATAATAAATAATTATTTTAGATATTTCAACACAATATTGAACTATTTATTTTGGATGAATAAATGTTTCTGTTGATTTTAAATTTTATTATTTAATAGTATGATTTTATTTAATACTGTCCAATATACGTTAGCTTTCAGTTTATGCATTATAAAATTACTAATTTTTTTTTATCTAATGAATTCCACTTTTTTTTTCTAGGCTTGTACCTGGTGCTGTACCTTCAATTTTCCCTAATTTACCCTCATATTTTTCCTCGGAATCAAAAGCAAGAAGAGAAACTCCAATGGATAGGGCAACACATAAGGATATGGAAAACTTAAAAGCAGCTTTAAATAGCAGTCTCCAGGACATAGCAAAAAAAGAGGAGTTAGAAAAAATCAACACTTTTTCTGATTTAATTTTAAAATTTAAAAACTTTGAATCAAATATATGGAGTGCAATTCAAAAAGCAAACGGAATAATTTTTATTTGTCTAGACACTTCTCAAGCTCCTAAGGTAAGTCATTCTTTATTAATTTCTTCCAAATTAGAAGCCCATGCATATGTTGCAGATCATGAGGTTAGAAGTTTAGGCAATTTTTCTTTTCCATTAGTCATAAGTAAATCAGGTACAATTATAAAAATTCTAGATCATTTAGAAAATTTTATGTATGAGTTAAAAGGGAAAATTGAAGTAAAAGATACAGTCCAGTTAATATGCAACTTATTAAAGGCCCTTTCGGAAAAATTAAATTTTCAAGCATAACAAGTAATATCAGTATAAATTGTTAATTGACTTTTATCACAATTGTTTCTTTTAATATTGTTATTAACTTTTATTTATAAATTTGTATTTTAACTTTTTTTAATATTATAATTATTTTCATTTGTCTGTGTGAAATTTATAATAAAGTTAAGAAACAAAATGTATTTTGTTATTGTCTCTGAAAATAAAATGTTATGAATCAAATAGTGTGTGATTTTTTATTTGTGTTATCCTTTACTGTTACTTCAGATTAAGTATAAGTGCATTGAAATGTGAAATCAGATGTAATAAAAGCTAGTTTATTAAATTGTATGAATTACTAATATATTAAATGAAAACAATTCTTAATGTGAAAAAACAAGGTGTGAAAGTAATTTTTTTTTATCAACAGAATTAGTTGGTGTAAAATTTAAATCTGATATTAAATACATTAATGTTTTATTTGAAAGTTCATAAGTAATTTGAGAAGTAAACAATTGTATGTTAGTTTATAAAATACATGTATTACCTGTCACTAAAATAAAAAAAATCATCAAAAGCTTTAAAAAGTCTTAATGATTAATTTAATTTCAAGCTTTAAAAAATATTTTCAAGGAAAAAATAAAACGATTTTTAACAGCTTTTAATAAAATAAAAAAACTATTAAAACAAGAAAACTAACAATACCTCAATGTATATATCTAATAAATTCACATCTTCGAAAGTTTGAATGTTATTAAATGGTCAATACGCTATAGAGGACTTTTAAGATTTTCTATCATGCCGTTTCTTTTATTCACACGGGAAAAAATAAATCTTGAATTTTATGCAAGATTCATGTCTTAATATTAGGAATAGTAAGTTATTTTTAAGTGAATTTAAAATATACCTACACATCAAGGAAGAAAGCAGGATTCTGCTCACGGCAGGCAATCATCCTAATTGTGTGACGTCACAAACTAGTTGTGAGGCCTTGTATTACGGAGGTCGTGGCTAAACTTGAAAAACAGAAAAGGCCAATTTTTTTTTGTGAATCTTTTTTTTCTTCAATTTTGTTAAAACATTTAATTGCAAAAAAAAAAAAAAAATAATTTGAAACTGAATTTTCCCCTGCTCTCTCAAGAAATTCAATCAGAATATATATAAAAAAAAAAAAATCAAATCAGAATACATACTATAAAATCTAAATTCATTGCTTACCCATAGTAAACATGGTAAGTGAATTTCCAGGTGCCAAAGCATCAGATTCTTTGAATGTAATTTTCCCAGGAATGTCAATATCAAAAAGATGAACCTATTGTACATGGCATGCTATTTTTAATAAACAATGCAATCTTTGAAACACATATATAAAATAGTGGCAGCTCATCTACTGAGAAACACGTATATATTTTGAAAATTTTTTTCAACTTCTCTTAACTCAAAATCTTTATATGCAATTTAAGATCTTTAACTCACCAACTATGAATAAGTTTTAACATCTATTAAATCTGACCATTCTTAATTAATACAGAAGCATTCATTTAAAATATGTCCCAAAACATGCTTATTTTTTTCTCTTTAAAGAACAATGATGTTTATTAGACTCATTGAACTTATAGGGATAAAAAATGAAATGAAATAATTATGACAATGAATTAATATTAGAAAAATTCAATCTCCTGGATTTTCCAATCATTTGTTTCACTAATTAAGGATGCAAAATAATTTTTTCTTCTTCTCCTTAGAGTAATTGAATTTCTGAGCAATTCTGAACTGAATTAGAGAATTCTATCCTGAATTCTTTTCATTTTAAGAACTTTTTAATACTGCTCAACTTCACAGGAAGCTCTTTCATCATGAAGTAAGATTTTGTAAAACAATAATTTATAACATTAAATTAAAGTTATACAGAATCTTTCAAAATGATTTCCTTTTTTAATCTTTGCTTTAATGAAATGTTAACAAATAACAAAAATAGAATACAGTAGAACATCGATTATCTAGTTTAGAAGACAAGATAAAATCCATTTATTAAGAAAAAATTAAATTTAACATAGAAAAAATTCATTAAAGCAGCAAATGTAAGTAAAAAGAAAATATAAACAGGGTAAAATATATTTAAAAAATAAATAAAAATTTAATTTTGTATAAAATGTTTATTAAATGCACTCAATTACATATGAACAACATTATATAACTTCCTTTACAATTAAGAAAGATTGAATCAAACAAATCTACTATATTTACTTTACGATGTTTTGCTAATAAACTGCCATCTGGTCCATAAGCCAAACATGTATTGAATAATTTGTCACCATCCCTTTCAGGAAAGGTACCTAAAATTAGGACAGACAGTTCAAACACTGGAATTTTTAGATATATTTTATTTCAATTAGTATCTAAACAAATGAAAAAAAATACTATAACGAACCTCCGATTAAATAAATATCGTTTTCTTTGGCATTTTTTGACAGCATTTCACTAGTACATCCAGGAATGGATTCTGCATATTGATTAAAATATTTCACACCATAGGGTGCATTAAAGCATTCCTAAGTAGGAAAAATAAATCATTTTATTTAAGTAATTTTAAAATAGACCCAGTTAGAATAATTTAATGAGGACAATACTTCATCCCTTTTAATTATTATTATTTACAAATTAAAATGATTTCCAATTCTCCCTAGAACTAATAAAAATACCATTTAAAGTAATAAAATATAGTAAATAAAATAAATTATAAACACAGCAAACTTAAATATAATTTATCATGCTAAATGTAAACACCTTAAACAATCTCTTCGTAATTATTTAAATATACCCTTTAAATCACCATAAAGATATAATAAAATGCATATGATAGACAAACACATAACTAAAATATTTGTGAAAAGGAATCTCAAAAAGTTTAAGGGTAGGTCGAATATTTCAAAGCAAGTAAATTTTACACAGAAACACCATAGGTACACAACAATAGGTATAAGTTAATAAGACATCTTTGTTCCATTCAAAAACACAGTGGAAGAAGGATGGAATTACACAACATCTGCTAAAATGGTAGACACCTATTTAGTATATGAAACAATCCTTAAAAAAAGTGATCAAAATGTACCAATGTATTGGAAAAATTCTCCAAATATACATATATGTTTTGATGAACTATTTAAATATTAGCCCTATGGAAAATATTTTGTTCATTCTTTAATAATTTTTAGAACTTTTTATAAGATTTTAAATAAGTAACATCCTACAGTTCATAATGAGCTATTCCCTTTAACAGCTTTAAAATTAAATAAGCAAGACAATAAATAATTACAATAAAAAATAACAGCAGAGTATCTGTCTATATAAAATCATACATCCTTTATCTGATTCCCAAATGATGTGAAAAAACTTTCTTTCAGAATCTACTGATACATATTTGTATTTGTTCCTGATTTATCAATTTGCAGTCATCTTAATGATAAATTTTGTCACCAAGTTCATTTTTTTTTCTTAATACTTTCTTACAAAATTACATATTATTTTCTCTCTCTCTCTCTATATATATATATATACAATTAGATAGTTCAAAGTAAAATAGCTTAGGTAGATAAAAATTGAGTTAATAATGTATAATCAACGAGTAATAAAATAATTGACAACAAAAATTTAGAATAATGTCAAGCAAATATATTCAGTCTGGTGCAGAATATATAATTAAAATAAAAACCAAATATTATTACATTTTAAAATAACAGGAAAAGAAAGAATGCACAAGACAGCAAAACCAAGATTAAGGATAAAAAAATAATCCCGAAGTTAACGTGAAAAAATATTGATGCTTGAATGTCAATAATAAATAATTTTTTTATAAATTTAACTATGTTCAAATATTCTCTCTTAGTTTTTGATTATGATCAGGGCTTTTATCATTTCTACTTTAAACAGATTATACACATTCATAATTCTCTCTAATGATATAAAATAATGAAACTTTTACACAAAATAATGACATATTTTCTCCAGTGCAGATATAATATAGTATTAAAACTTGAATAATGTTGCAAGTCAAATTATTTACTTACAGGTAAGCAAACAAGGTTTGCTCCATTTTGTGCAGCCTTTTTGATAAGGGTACAAGCTCTTTCTAAATTGTTCTCTTTATTAGGAGAAACAGCACATTGGATTAAAGCTAACTTCATTTCTAAAATCAAAATTATTACAAAAATAGCTTTAAAAATTTATTTTTATAGAATAAATGTTTAAAAACAGAAAAATCAAACTAGAATAATTTTAATTATAAGATTACGACAAAATTTCTAAGAGAATTATATTTATACAGAAATAAAAACTCAGCAGTAATTACAGCATATATAATAAATAAAATTTATTCCTTCTATAACAATATTTATTACACCATATGATATAATAAATTATTATAATGATAATTATTATTTCTAATATTTGCACGCATAATAATGAATATATATAACACATTTTTGCACGTAAAAACTGGAATAAGTAAATATCACGCTTCTATTCCTTTTTAAATTTGGAAAAAGGATTCTCACATCATTATAAGCGATTATGTTTTATATACAAAGAAAAAAAATATTGCTGATATTTTATGTTATTGCCGCTAACATCATAAAAAAATGTAGAAATTTTTGCGGTAAACCTATAATTGTACTTATTTAAAAAATAAATCAATATGGCAAAAAAAAAAAAAAAAAATCACTTTTTCCAATAAAATTTTTTATTAAAATTTCACAAATTACTAACAGAAATGTGTTCACCTAAACTTAATAGTACAAAAGCCAGTTTATACTTCGTAAGATTGCAGCCATCAGCTGATAAACAGACCCAATTCCTAGCAGACAATTGTTTCAAAGAAGGTTGCCAGCACTACTATCGTTTGAGGAAAAAAAAAAAAAAATTACATTGTAGGATTTCCCAATATTGCCTATGAAAGTAAAAATAAATTATATCAAAAGATGCTTTAAAGTCAACAGTAACTAATTATCACGATTTTATAGCATTCTTTTGTAGTTAAATGGGATTTTAAATTGATGTCTTCTTCTCTTTGGGACATGCCCATAATGAAGCCCTGATCAACACAAGAAGCTTCAAAACAACTTTATGCCCCTGAACCCTGAAAAAAAAAAAAAAAAAAAAAAAAAAAAAAGGAAGTCACTTTTGGCGCAAACTCACTTTCAGCCACCAAAAAATCTCGTCTCTTAAAATTTTTTTCCATAAGGGCTTTCTACAAATTTTTCTTCATTCACTAAAGTTTTTTTTTTTTTTTTTTTTTATCTTTATGAAGTTTGATTCTTTGGCATTATGGGATGACAATCTTAGCTGCTAAAAATCCAATTTCATCCATTTCAATAACAATAAGAATAATGTAAATATAACATTTTGTTATATTTCCTGTGTGATAAATAGACCTTTTTTTTCCGACGCAACTTCATTTCAATAAGGTGATTACAATTTTAATTCTTTTGGTCGATCCTTTTATTCCTTCGAATTCAGCTCCTTGATAGATGCTGAGTAATATTAACATCTCGTTTTTAAAACAATATTAGGCCCCCTTTGAGACAGATCTTCTAATTTTAAACCACTGTCAGATGACGAAGAAGACGTCTGATTTGGCTTCTTTCTCTCTAAATTTCTTCACAGCATCAGGTGGAGGGTATTAAGCCCCGAATGATTTAACATACACCCGATCTGCTTACATGGTGATTTTTCGAAGTCTCTAACTTGGAATTCTCAGATCTCGAAGTCGAGATTTTACCACAAGGCGATCCATGGTCTCCCAATTCATTTATAAAAGTAATCTGGAGAATAATTTTAGACAAGAAATGTCTGATTTATTCTGCAGCAGATTTATGAACAGTATTCTTCAAACTAAGAATTCACTTTGGATTAATTTCAAATAAAACTACTTTTTGATGATTTTTCTATTTTATTTATTTGGAATAATATAGAACTTCCTTACTCAAGTTTTATCTATGGTGTAATGATTTGAATTTTATTTGGAAGTATAAAAAATAATTCAAAATAGAAGGTTTTTCCCCCTTCAATATTATGTAAATATCAAATTCGATATACTGTATATACAACTTTCAACATTTATTTAAAATAAGAATATAATTGTTTAAATCTTAACGAAACGATGACACCCAGTAAAATATTTTCATTTCGAACTATGTCCTTTTATTATTATGATGAAAACTCCTTATCTAAATCAGATTAGTTAATCTTTATTTCTGTGAAAAAATTCCTAATTTATAAAAAACGTCATTAAAATTATAGTGTGTAACGTAAATAAAATAACCCACTTATATTCATGTGCTTCGTTCTGCAATAAAATATACTACTTTACATTTTCTTGCATCCTTTTATGTGTATGTTTTCGATACTACATCTAATCGGGACGTATTAAATTTTCAAGTCTTGAATCTTGAATATAAACAGTGAGGGATATAGCGACAAAAGCTGTTTTCCCATTTTCAAGTCTTTTCTTAAAATATGCAGTTAGGCTTTCTTACTGTTGTAACAACAGTTGGTGATAACTGAATTCTACGTTACTTATAAAAACGAGCTAAAACTATAAATTCGGTGATTTTTGTTGTTAGTAAACTACAAACAAAATAAGATTCTAAAGCTTTGCTCAAATACGGATTGAAGAATTTTCTTGATGCTATTATCTACTAACCCTCTGACAGCGTAAGTTTTTAAAAATCACTAGTTAGAAGCGATGTTTTCAAATCAGCTCAAATACTTTTCAAATAAAGTGAACTGATACTATATTTCAATAAAGTGAACAGATAATAATATGATATAATAAGATTTTGTAATCATAAAATAAACACACTAAACTGCGAAAAACACGGGATGCAATAGAAAATGGACGAATTACCAACCTGCGGAAATCGCGGGATAAGCAACTGAAGGGCTAATAATAAAGATGAATGTGCATACATGTGTTGGCAGTTTAAAGGCTAGACCATATGGCCTTGTGTCACCAAACTTGGCACTCATATACTTTGAAAGACAAAAATGTGCACCAAGGAGAAGTTTTCAAAGAATGTAGTTAGAATTTTATCTAATTAACAATTAATCGGAATTAAGATGTTTTTTCACCATAGCTCAAAAAAAAATTACAGCACATTGTAGGAATTGGACAAGTGTTCGTCCACTGTTCTTGTAAAAAAGATCATTCTTCAACGAGATGTTTTATGAACAATGGTTCTCTTTGCAATTCTAAGTGTCAGAGCAGTTTGTCATGCCGAAATAAATAATTTGTAATAACAGTACTGTATTAAACGATATTCAAGTCAAGTATTTTTTCTTCAATAAGGAGTATTTTTCCTACACACTGTATTAGTAAGTATAGTTTAATACAATAATTTTGGATTAAATTTTATTGTCTAACGAAATAGTTAAAACACGAATTAAATAAAACACGAATTCTTTCTAGAGCTGTCAGTTAGAACGCGTTTTACCTAGTTAATTCGGGTTCTCCCTAGCGTTGTCAGTTAAAACGCGTTTTCCCTATTGAATTCGCGTTTTGACTGATTTCGGGTTTTCACTGTAACATATAAATAAAAATTATTTGAATTATGAAAGAAAATTCTTTGAATTTTTATTTCGAAAAAATACAAGGAAACGTTATAATATTGTAAGATTAAAATTATATTGAAAATATTGCTTATATTGAATTTTTTTTTTCATTTTACAACATTTTAATGATTATCTTTCATTTAAACTTTTTTTAAATTAAGATTCATAATTGGATGTTGAACAGGTGAAAGTGTTCTTCATTGAATACCTTAACTACCATATTTTTAAATGAAAACTCCATTCACAGATGGGGTTTTCAGGATTTTGACAAGCACTTCTGTTTTATTATTTAATCACTTTCTAAATATGCAATGAAATAGCAAGTGATTTCATTAAAAAGTATGTTGTAGAGATTTTGCTGAAAATTCGATAGAAATCTACAAATGTTGTGTACGAACTGTATACCAAATTTAATTCGTCTAGCTCAAAATGCTTATGAGTTATCTTTGACACAGAGAAACAGGTAGACGTTTTCCAAAAATGTGTTTTTTGAATGGAGGGAGGTTTAAAATGAGGATATTAAGGGAGGGAGATTCGAATGAAGAGAGGCTTAAGACGTCAAAAACCCGAGTTCCAATTCTTTGACGATTACAATATTTTCTGTGTACTTCATTATGAGAAAGTAACAACGGTTTGCATTGAAAACTCGGAGAATGAAGTTCCGCCATGTGATCCTACAAATTATGAAGTGTCCAATGTTTGGAGGTAATCGTAGCATCGGCTTTAACAGAGAGAAGTACAGAAAATCAGTGCTAAAAATATCGAAAATAACTGTTAGTATTAAGAGAACCACGCATAATTAATCATACGTTTCAACTGAAGTAGAGACAGCAATTTCTCATAATTTTTTTTGTAGTATAAGTCATTAATGACCAGTCTCCTATTTATATGGAAGTTATGTTTCAATTTATTGACAAATTTGAAAGAATTCCATTACCATTTTTTTTTCCTCGTTAAGAAGCATATTTCAATAAAAAGGTATTTTCCCCACATATCAGCATTTCTCAAAACCGAGGGAAATTTTTTTCACATTAACCGATATGATATGATGATTCCGCCAGATATGATGGGGGCAGCGCTAGCATGGTGGTAAAGTCCCGGCATCAGAACCGGAGAGCTTCAGGTTAGAGACTGAATTCCACTGAAGAACCGTCGTGTAAGCAGGTCCGGTGCACGTTAAATCAGTTGGAGCCAAACGTCCTCCCCCTGGTGTGGTATGGAAGCTTTGGAGAGGTGGGGGGGGGCAACTCAGGTGTCGTCCTCATCAGTTAACCGCGGTACAACATTATGAGGTCCGTCCCAAAATAGCCCTAGTGTTCCTTTAAAGCGACTAATATGACTAAAACGCCAGATATGATATAGCACAAAGAAAATATGTTCATTTTATTAAGGAAACCTGGCGTGGGAAATATTTTTTTTCCTTCTTCTTTTATCTGTAAAAAAAAAAGCGAGCATTTGAGCTTTTAATAGAGAAACAAGGTGTCTATTTTGTCACATTAAGGTCATATTTTGTAGCACTCTTTATATTTGTATAAGCGATTAATACCATACATTGGATTTTCAAAATTAAACTTAATAAATGTAAATGTAATATTTTTTCATCTATTCAAAATTGACTGGGTTTTACTAGTTAAATCGATGGTTGGTTGGTTGAATGAGTTTTACTGGCGCAAGAGCCAAATTTGGCTATACTGCGCCAAACTTATGGTGCATAAACAGGATCGGGGTTTAAAACAAATGGTAAAGTTAAATCGATGGATGAAACCACAAACGATTGTGGATATTTTTCTTCAAAATATATTCTGAACTCTTTGAGCATCTGATCGACAGCTATAAACATTTTATTTCTTCTATCTCTCACAAACCACTGGAAATATAGTTAGTGAATCTATGAATGCGTCAATAGTTCTTCTTCATTCAAGATGTTTTTTGTTCATCAGATTGATGATGATGTCGTGTCCGCGTTACCACGGAAAGGGGGTACAATAGCTTCTGAGGGTAAAGACCCCTGAACACCCGAGGGCAGAAGTCTGACTTCTAGCTCATATGAAGATGAAATTCACACATTCGCGTGCACAATCCCTTTTTACAGGGGGGCACATTCACACATCTCACAGATAGAATACAGATGAAGAACAACCACGCCCAAACCAGGATTCGAACCCGGGAGGCCCAGATGTTCATCAGATCGCTTATCATAAAAGTAACAAGGCGGTAGTAAAGTGGGAATATTCCAAGTTGTTAGAAATACCATTCTTTTTTTATAAACATCTTTTGAATGTGTAGCATATTAATTGCCACTTTAATTTCAGATAAAAATTAATAATCACGGTATTCTCAAAGATGAAATATTCAATAAATCTTCAAGAAAATAATTTGGCTTTTCTTTCCTATAAAATACAAAACTGCAAATATCTTTTCGAAAAAGTAATTATATATTTTTAAAATTTGGTTGCATCGATCATTCCATTGACACGTAGTGGGAGGGGATAAAGGAAAAAAGAGATGAAAATAATATCGAAAATCAATAAGAGGTTCATTTGCTTCTCTTGAAAAGGTAGGTCACGTTCAGTGTGAAAAAACGTGTACCTTATTTAGGAGAATAATGAATAAAAAGCAAATTGCTGCTTGTTAACTTTTTGTTTGGGAACATATCGGCTTAAAAAAATTATTTAACAGCGAACATACTTTGGTTAAAATATATTTGCGGTTGAAAAATATTTAACAGTTAAATGATATTTTACTTGATTAAATTTGCATCTCGCAAAATGTTGCGAAATATTTTGATATGCAAGCGAAAAATCAGTAAAAAAAAAAAAAAAAAAATTAAAAATGGGAGACTTTTTTTAATAATAAAAAAAAAGAACAGAAATTGGTCTTTCGGCTTTTTTTGTATACTTATTATAACATGGAGAATTTATAATTGATCCACATTATGAAGAGAATTGAGCATGCATTTGGGATCAGTAACCCCACTTCTATACTAATCTGATCCAATATTTAATATTGGTCTAATGATTTGGTTTGAAAATCATACACTAAAATTTACATTTCTAGTTGGCTACATTTTTTATTTATTGCATTGGTATGTACAGGTTTAGCAGGTAGTCAATCGTTAACCAAAATTTGATACATTTACAAATTTGAAGATAAAACCATATGCTAAATTTCACTCACTTAACTCGTTGGGTTTCTAAGTCCGTACATTCATATGAACAGAGGCAGATATAATTTCCTATTTTGAAATTTGTCCAAAATCTGAGAGAAATTTACAATTCTGCTGCATGTATTAAATTTTATACCTCTAGCTAATTGTAATTTTTTAGTTTTTATGTTTAAAGATTAAAAAGCATACGGAAAATATGCTAACAATGTTTTTATAAATACTCATTTATTATTTTTATTTTGGGAAGCTTGGAACATTGAAATACCCCAAAATCTTGAGTTAAAGATTTTTTGGCAATTTCAATACTCTTTATTGCGTGTGAGAAAGTAAAAAGCACAAAAGATTTTAATTATTTGACTATTTAAAGCACAGACTGCCTGTTAACTTATATAATCTAAGGATGCTTCAAAAGTTAATTCTCAAGAGTCCAAATATAGTCTCCCCCTCCCAATTGTTGAAACTTTTTGTGAAATAAGAATTCTATTGAAGAATTCTTATTTCATAAAAGTCAATAGAATTCTTATTTCATATCAAAAGATTTCTATTGACTCAGAATCATTGTGAACTCGTTCATTCAGCGAATGGTAAGATCAGTTATCATGAAATGTTGACCGGAGAAGCCGATCATATTTTAACATATTAATATTCCATTTTTTCGTTTTCCATTATGTTGTACTTATTTATACTTCAATTTATACCCGAATTGTTCTGGATGTTTCGACAAAAGAAAGATCCCTTTTCAGTATTACTCCAAAGTAAGTTCTGTTCATTTCAGTGAGAAAGCGACGTTAAAATACTAAATTTTTTTCTCGATATTGTGAGGATCGGTGTAGTATTTTTAGATGGCTTTGTATCTTATCTTTAGTCACGACTTCTTCTAAATATGGACATATGCTTCTAGAAAAATATTTTTTAGTACTCGTCTTCTTATAATTGTATTATCAGTTTTTGGACTTTATAATCAACATTTGTAACAAAATATTTCACTGAAATTGTTCCATTTTAATAGCAGTCTGACTTATTAACGACGATCCTATGCTATTTTATGTAGTTGTGGTTCTGGTTCTACTTGGTCCAGTATATCAAACGAAGATTTTGAAGTACCAAAGCAGCACTTGAGATTAAAATTTGATTTAGCTCCAATATATGGGAGCTATAGACCGCAAACGAAAAACTGCCAACATTTGTGTTTTAACTGGAGAAAAACTGGTTGCATCCAGCCCAATTGCATGAATGTAATTCAGTACTAAAATGTACATTTGTCTATCGGTTTTTTGAATATCATTTGTAGAGAGCACATCAAGAGAATTGAACTCGTACCTTTGATTCATATTTCACAGCCATGCCATGGTATGTCTTCGGACATTAGGTCACAGAATGGTTTATATATAAAGCTTGCAAAAGAAAAAAAAAATACACGTTAGCTCTTTATAGACACATTGAATGTTTAATATGAACTATACATTAAAAAATATCTTTATCAAATGCTTACAGGAATGAAAAGTTTACTACATTCAGGAAAAGCGTTGAAAATTCATGCAGGAGTCTGAAATAATTGCACCAAACTTAGTCGTAAAAACAAATATAGTCGTTTTGTGTTCATTAGCTACTTTTTACGTGTGCTATATGAGTTTCGCTATATATGTGAATTCGGGACCAATCAGACCAAAATTTGAATGGAGTCGTTTCGCATTAACATGATATATAAAAAAAGACACTCCGCCAATTTTATTACATACATGACTTTGGAAATAATGGCATCAAAGTTTCAATGGAGTGATTTCACACATGCCAAGTACGCTAGGCCGATTTAGTTTTACAATTTATTAAGAATTTTGTATTAGAAAAAGGATTTAATGCCACTTAATAACATAAAATAACTTGTAATTTTTTTTAGTTTCTGTGATCTGATTTCTCAGATAATTTTGTGATCGAAAGGTTTCTTATGTTTTAAAACATGTAAAGAGAATGGCATAGTTATTTTGAGTTCCAATGCAGAAAATAGAGTATCATAGATTTCTGGGACTATTTCAGATATTTCTTAATTAAGAGATTTCCATATAGTATTCAAAATGGATTTTTGAATTTTCATATAATTTTAGGAACCAAAAGAAATAAAACTGCTCGATCAGCTGGCGATCAGATCTCTACTGATAAAGAAATTTCAGGACTCCTTTGTAGTCTCGAACATTGCAATTGCTTTAAGGAAAAACTTTAGTTGCAAAAACAATTGGATACCGCTATTTCGAGAGTAGTAAGCGCTGGATTGTATAAAAAGTGGTTTGATGAGGATGATGAGTGGATGATGAGGTATTTTTGAGCAATTTACCTCGAAGACTATGTTAAACGTGAAATTAGTCTTTCTTTTAAAGATTTAAATCTTCTATTTTTATTTTAGTTATGGGATTTAGTTTATCTTTTATTGTTCTTTTGGCAGAGATTATCTCCGTTACTCGCTTTTATAAAAGGATTATGAAATTTTGTGGCATAAAAATAGGAAAAAATAGATGATATATAAGAGTTCGAATTAAATTATTTCTTTTATTGAAGATAAGTTAATCTTTTACTAATATTTCTTATTATATTTATATATAAAAGTCACAAGCTAATCAGTAAATAAATAAATATTGAAATTTCTTTAGATGATTTATCTTAAGTTTCAAGTATTAAATATAAAAATCCTTCATCAATTTTAATTGGAAATTAAAGGGCAATGTAATTGACTTCTTTTCTTCTTTAAATTTTATTTAGAAAAAGAAATTCTGTTGAGAGATTTGTAAAATTTTTTAATAACTAATTAACGCGGCTAATTTTTTAGATAAAAGTCAGGCTCTTTAGAGCAAAAAATCCTTGCTTGAAATTCGTATCTAGAGATGACCCCTGACAAAGTTTTCGAGCTGGATTCCTTTTTATTTTTTTGTCAATTTATATTAATTTTTTACAATGAATTTCTGGATAGTATTATAGTATTAATAGTATTATAGGATAGTATTAGATACAGCAATATTTTACGTGTTCTAAATATAATGTTTTTCTAATAGTTTTTAATCGATCAAAGTTTCATTAACACTTCTTTTTTTTTTCCTTCAAATTCTCTTTACTTTGAATTGTCTGTTGGATATACTAATATGATTTTGGTTTCGTTAGTCTATATTTTTGAAAATATCAGGAAGGAGAGAATAATATCTTTTTTGAGAGTGCGTAAGAAAGTTTAGAGGAGCCCACTGCCACTGATTTTGATTATCAAAATGCAGCACTGAAGATTCCCTCTCAGAAAAGTATTATCAGTTTATGTTCCCTTTAAAATTGTTTAAAAGATTTGTCACTCATTATAAATGAATAAATTTTATAAAAAAAAACAACTATCTGACAAGAAAATATCTTTTCAAGATTTATGAACAAAATAGGACAATTATAGCTTATGATAATCCATATTATGAAGAATTTCCTTTATTAATCGAAATTTGGAACACACACACGCACGCACTACAAAATTTTGATTATTCTTGTAAAACAGCCAATTTAACAATTGCAATTCTAGAAAAAGAAGTAGTACTTCTTTTCGTAGCAAAAATAATTATATTTAAGGTAGGCTTTCCTTTCTAACTAAAACTGTTGTGTTGGAAAAAGTTCCTCTATTTCAAAATAATTATTTAATACCTAAAAAGCAAAATCGTTCCCAAAACGTTGAAAGACTCAATAATTTATCGAAAAAGAAAGAAAAATCTTAGAAATTATGAAATATTAGGACCGTTCCTGACAGAAAAATAGTTACCTAATCGCACATACGATAAAAAAAATTATTAGTTTTATGCACTTTTGAAATGTAGCTGAAAATGTTCCTAAAATATGTAAACACTCTTAGTTATTGCAAAGTACTAGCATAGTAGTTCAAAGTCAATAGATCATTAATTTAATTCCACAGCAGCAGCAACTAAATGCACAGCATTCACCAATGAAAAGAAATAGGCGCAATCAATTTGCTTACTAAAGCAAAACAAAACTGTCATTGATTGGACTTTCACAAGGAAAATGTAAAGATCATTATTTATGCAAGAGCTGTCGATATTTAGTTCCGTTGCGTGAAGAAAGAAAATTTGTCCGAAAACATGTAACACTTGACAAGTGTTTATTCATAATTAATAATAATGAAAATGATTAGAAACGACAATGTCAACGGTTACAAAAGGCTTGAAATTGAATTCCTTTCAGTTACTTTATAAAATAATGCATATTTTCCCTTGGAAGGAAAACACGGAAAAGGAAATTGTTGTCACGTATTCAGAAATGAAGATTTCTTGATATGAGTTCTAACAATTCCCTGCGGGATATAGATGAGAACTGCGGCATGAACTTCCCGAGTAAACTGAGAGTTGCAGCTAGACAATTATCACCAATTTTTTTCATGAAGAGATTGAAAAAAGGAGCCACTGTTTCTGGTGTTGAAGGTGAGTTGCTGAAAGTTCTTTCTCAACAGCTTAATTTCTCTTACGAAATTGTGAAACCAGCGGATAAAAACTGGGGTTCCCTTGATGGACATGGGAATTGGACTGGCGTCATGGGAATGCTTCTTCGAGGCGAGGCGGACATGGGCTTGTCCCATTTTTCCATAACAGAGGAGAGAGTCCGAGTGGTCGACTTCAGTTTTCCTTACGATATTTTGGATAGAACATTTGCAACAGCTCAACCGGGAGCCTTTCCAAAGATGGCCTCTTTCACTTATCCATTCAATACAAATGTTTGGATATTTATCTTCTGTTTGATAGCAATGGCTCCCTTGCTATTCCGTGCCTTGATATTCAAGAAGCGATCGGTTTCCAGTGTTTACATCATGATACTTGGAAGTATGCTCAAACAACCGATCAATGACTCCGAACAGTCTTGCATGCGAAGATTGGTATATGGCATATGGATAGTCTCAATGACTTTCATGTACTTTGCTTACAGCGGTGTTCTTTTATCTTACCTCACGATACCATGGCAGAGGAAAGGCATACAAACTATCAAGGAACTTGCTGATGCCCTAGCTGCAAGGACCCATAAATGTCTGGCTCCTAAAGGAACAATAGACATAGAGATTCTTCTGAATAGCACTTTTGATTATTATAAAGAAATAGGTAACATTATCCAGCAGAATAACTGGTTTTATGATCCAGATGACATGAAGAATCAGGTTTTGGATGACGGCAAAGCTTTGATTGGACCTCGGAGTTTGTTACACGCTCATTTTGGATACGAACCTTTTACTATCAGTTCAGTGTCAAGCGACTCTTTTGGTGTTTGGAACATAGCTATCGCATTGAGGAAGGATTTTTGTTGCATAAAACAGTTAAATCATGCAATTCTCAGGACATTATCGGTAGGATTATATGACAAATGGTGGAAAGATGTGTATCTATCCAATTTAAAACTGATGTTAAAATTGCGGCCCAACGATAATAATACTCCACTTCCACTTGGAGACTTTTATGGCGTTTTCATATTGCTTTTTGTTGGTTACGCTTTGGCATTTGTAGTGTTTTTCTTAGAAATTTATGCACATTATTTCAAGAAAATGGATGCTGAAAAGAACAGATTAGTGGAATCAGAGGAAATTACTCTGGAATTGCAATCGGAATAATGTGACACAGTTGTTGCAATTGTACAGTACTCATTCTTGGAAGATAGAAAAATAAATTTTTCTAACACACAGTGCATAACCCAAATTTGCGTCGCTACAATTTTTTCTTTTATAGAATCAATTTGGGGTAATTTAATAATTGATTGTTAAAATAATTTACTAAAATTTTTACTTAAATAAACAAATTTTTTTTGTAAAAAAAATTTAATAATTCTATTAATTTTTCCCCTGACAAATTAAAATCAAAATTATTTTTAGTTATGCTTTCCTACATTTCTCTCATCTGCACAAAATAATCTGTATAGATTTATATATCGTCTGTTAAAAAATTTAAAAAAAAAAATGACCCATACGATCAATTTTCGAGACAAAAATAAAAATATTTCAGAATAACGGAAAGAGTAAACTAAAAACTGAGTAAATAAAAAATATTTTATTTCTCTTTGCGCTTGACAATCGTTAAGTAGTTTATTTCAGTGATTTTGAGATAGGAAATCCAAATTTATACAATAGTTTGGATTTAATTTCCTTACATTAATATTTTAGACGCTGATTGTATGTAACAGTTACTTAATTTTATAAATATTATATCTTAAAATTAAAAAAAAAAATATTCAAATATAGAGAACGCTTTTAAGTTTTCTAATCTGAAAGATTTAATTACTAAAGATTTTATCTAAAAGCGTAAATGCACATAAGTTGTAATATGTTGTTTCAATCGTCGAATAATATAATTGTTATAAACCATTATAACATGAGACATTTTTAAAGGGAAAAAATTTTCTTTTATAACAATTTTTCTACAAAAAAATTTTGTACCATCCACTATTCAACGATATTAAAAAAAAATTTTGATGATTGCTAAAAAAAAAAACGAACTGATAATAGTAGATATATTTATAATACATTCTTAAAAAGAAAATTTAACCTTCAAGCTTCATTGATATTCATTAAAATTTTGAATAATATTTAGTCTAAGACATAGAATTTTTTTTTACATATTAGGCGATATAAATTTGTCATATCAAGCCAATTTTAAACGAAGAAACTTTTAATAGAATATCCAATGAAATTAAAATGATTAAAAATGGTTCGAAATAAAGGATTTGACTTTTTCTTTTCCTTATTTTTTTTTTAATAAGCCTTGAATTTGTAACTCCTTACAGTCCTATTATCTGATATAATGATGCATTGTTATCACATCTTTATGATATGAAATTGATTAGAAAAGTAGTAGAAAAAAATCAAAGTAGAAAGTATTATTCATTATTATATTAATTAAAATTAATCTAGTATTTTCTAGAAAAGTGTTTCAAAAATATTTGTGAAGATTTATCAAAGTTAAAAGCTTTAAGAAACGCCTTTTAGAGAGTTCACATGTTACAATAAATATCAGGATCAGATAGACTGCTTTTCAAACTTTCCTGATACTGAAATGCTAGCGAATCTTAAAGTCTTGCATCTGTAAGTATTTCTCAGTAATTATTTGTTTTTCTCTATTTGTCTTTCTGTCTATAGTGCTGATTTCAACCGAACTCTAAGAATTAAGATTTAACCGAACTCTAAGCATAAAATTTCAGACAGGCACAGGTTGACCACTCATTGTTATATTCAAGCATCGTTTGGAAGCAATACGAGATACCTGAAAATTTCTCTCTTGCTTTTTTTCAGCTGCTGTGAAATGATGTATCCCTTTCTCTAACGTTCCACGCCGAACCAACTTTCATTCCCGACGGCATTAGTTTTATCAAGGAATAAATAACAAAAACAGAAATAATAAGAAAATAATGAGTTTATTTCAAAAGTTAGGACAAAAAAAATCTATGTATTCTCTCGAAAATTTCGTTTTAGTTGATCTTAAGACAAGGCGAGGTCATCATGCTCAAAGAATTTTAAATTACATGTTAGTAAACGCAAATATGATTAAATATGATGCTACAATATAGGCTGAAAAACGATAATCTAAATACGGGTGGGCAAAAAGTCCATAAAAAATTTATAAAACGCGGAAAATTAAGTAAGATAAAAAGCGGTTTGTAGGTGTAGGATCGGTAAGTGAAGGAATTTTTTTTTAAAGATAAGAAGAAAAAAAAAATTAATTTAAAAAAGAGCCGATAGGTAGCGTTTCGTACAAAAGTGAAAGAAAAGACACGTAAATCACAAAAATAATGTTACCAAATCAATTTTTATAGCAATAAATATTCCATATATCCATCACACAAGTGATAATACATTTCAGGCGTGTTACAAATCCAGCAGCGGCAGAGTGCAGCATGTCTGGCTGTATACATGATAGCTCTTGGCGGATTGGATAGAAGGGCTCAATAACATGGGATTTTAAATTTCATCATAGCCGAAAGTCTGCTGGTGTCAGATCTGGGGACCGAGGAGGCCATGGGAACTTACAACATCTGCTAATGTTAACTAACGTCGCCATGGACTGAAAAATGAGCATCCTCTTTCCACAAAATGTTAAAGACTCAGGAGGGATCTTTTCCAATTTTGGACAGAACTCATCTCGCAAATGCTTCTATCTTTACGGTATTCGACTGTAAATGTTCATAGCAAGACTGTAATTTGTATGGATGAATGTTGCGTATTAAGTATGGTGGTAAACTCAAGCGTCTGTCAGCTTCTCGTGCACTGCTAATCCCTGCAGCGGATTCTGAAACGAATGTTTCCATTTCGGCTGCAATGCATGCTGAATGTATCTGCCTTAGACTTGGTTATCCGTACCTTACACGATCCAGTTTTCTAAAATATGCTGAACAAGCTTTATGAGGCCTGCTACTGTTAAAAGCTCTTTTCGTCTTCACACTTTTCTGAAGTTGGAATTTATGCAGTGCAACAGTTGCTGATTCCTTGTTCACTTACATGCCATGCTACGAAGATGCCTTCTGATCCTGATGCCATCTGGATCAAGAGCATGTCTCATTTACATATTTCCAACTAAGTCGTTCATTTCTTAGTTTCCAACTAAGTCGTACAGTGCCATCTGTCGGCTGTTTTTTTAAATTTTTTTTTCTTATCTTAGAAAAAATCCCGTGACCTATCAATGCTAAACCTTCAAACCGTTTTTTATTTTGACTATCTTTCCGGGTTTTATGAATTTTTAAAGTTTTTACAGACTTTTTGCCCACCCTGTATATAATTTAAACCTATAAAAACTAGCAATTTAAATTAATTTATTAAAAGTACTCATTATTTATGACTTTTATGAAACATCAAAGCATATAAAGTGAATTCGTTGTTGGTACTGATTTTTCATATACAGGGTGTCCCAAAAACATTGAGACGTGGTTTGATTCTTTATTTATTAGAGATAAGTGGTCAATGTAAATTGCAAAGTAGTTCAAAATAATGTACGAAATAAAATCATGTTAATAAAATTTCTTTTAGTTAATTTCCCAAAAGTTACACTTTTTTAAATTTTTATGCGACTCCTCTAGACAAACGCAGTCAATTAAAAAGCTTTAATTTTTTTTTTAATGTAACAACGACATTACAAAAAACCGCACACTCGTATCTTTAAAAGTGAGCGAGTTATACTTAATTAAAAATTGAACGCCCTGCATAAGTCATACAACAAAACAGAAATAAAATTTGTTATATATTATAAAAATATAAAACGTATAATAATATTTGCATTAAAACCCTTCTTGCCTGTTTAGGCATATTCGCGGTATCGACATGTACATTAAGGTGTTTTTATGTTCAGACTGTAGATTTTATTTGTAAAAATTAAAATACAAAATAAATACAAGTAAATAATTTGTTTTAATTTTTCATAACGACATTCTAACAAATTAATTCATAGAAGATTTATTTTCTTTCATTTAACTGTAATTTGGCGGTTTCAAATAGTCATGTTAAAATGTTTTTCTTTCTAAAATATATTTTATAAAATGTCTATCTACTTTTTTGCATGCTTTTTTAAAATTATATGCGCCAAGTGCAAGATCGCATAAAATAAAACTGAGAGTCGCATGCGTCCCGCTGCTCGTATAGGCAGACCACTGTTTATCTCTGTCTATTAAGGCTTTATCTATGGACACTTTTTTTTAAACATACCCTATCACATTTTTTATCTAAAAATTTTCATTACAGTTTGTATATGGTCCCTATTTTTATTGAAGAAACAGCGTTTTATGTGATGTGAAAAAATGGCATAAGTCAATTTTTTTTTTCTGTATTATAGTTCATTTAATTTTAAAGACACAGTTATGCAGCTTTTTCTAATGGTCTTGTTGGATGGAAAAGAAAACCTTTTTAATTAACCAAATTTGTCTAGAAGGATCGTATAAAAAATTAAATAGTGTAACTTTTTGAAAATCAAAGTTAATTTTTTTTAATTATTAACGTAGCTTTATTTTGAACTATTTTGTAATTTACATCGTCCACTTATCTCCAATGAGTAAAGAATTAAACCACGTTTCAATCTTTTTGGGGCACCTTGTGTACATGGTGCCCCAAAAAGTCAAAGTACCTTGTGTACAATCAGGTCAAAGAGTGTGCAGTTACTTCAATAAACGCAATACTACTAATAACTTCCTGGAAGATAATTAATAATATTTATTTACATCCGATGAGTTCGTCTACAAATGATTAAAATAATTGAAATCAGATTTTAGGAAGCGATTCATTATATTTACTTACACCAATTTATTTAACTAAAAATATTTAAAATCAGTTTTTAAGTATCTGGCACACATTTTTCTTCCGACTCTGGAACTTCAGTTATTTTTTCCTCCACAGGAACTGATGGTTCATCAACTGTTTTCGTATCGATACTTGATTCATCTACAACCGAAACGTTGTGTTCCACCATATCTAATTCAGAAGTGAATGCTTTCAAGGTTCTTTTTATTGCATAATTCTGATTCTCTCGAACAATTTCAGATGATCCATTCTTTCAGTGACAGTACTTAATTCTTCCATTTCCAGTAAAAAACCCTCTAGAGATAACGCATATCTGTACTATGTATTATTTCTAGAGGGTCTTTTATTGTTTGCAAGGATCCAATGTCATCAAGTGTAATTTGTTCCTTCGTGCTAGATGGGGTTGCTCTTCGGTGGCCCCATCAAGTTTCCCACATAGCCTCTGGCTAGGTCGGGGTATCGCACAGTATATCCAAAGATTTTTCTCCTGTCATATTGGTATCAGAAGTTGATTCCTTTGATGTATTATTTACTGACACTTCTGATTCATCAGGTGCGGAATCTTCAACTGTTGAAAGTGAATTGGATCTCTTTTTTACGGGGGCTTTTCTAATCCCGTGAGTTAGAATGTGCCTTTTCAAGTCTGTCCATCGAGCAAACGATCTGTTGCATACATCGCAATTTAGAGGTTTCTCTTTAGTATGGACTAAATAATGAACATTTAAGTCACCTTTACGAAGAAATCCCTTACCACAAAATTCACACACATGCGGCCTCTCATTCGTATGTTTGCGAATATGTATAATCAAGCTATCCATCCGCGAAAAGGCCTCCCTGCATAAATGACACACGAAAGGTTTCTCTTTCGTATGAACCCGATAATGAAGTTTTAATTTATAATTTTCTCGAAAAGGTTTACCACAGACATCGCACACTAAAGGTTTAGCATAAGTTTTAAGATACTCTTTAGTACAAGTTTGATTATGTTTCGATATGTAATGCGAATCCAAATGTTTCTTTCTAGAAAATATCATTGCACACTGGTCACATTCGAACGTTCCTGTATTATGGGTGTGTCTATCCAGGTGGCGCTTTTTAGCAAATGCCCTGCCGCAGACATCACACGTGAAACGTTTCTCTTTTGTATGAGTGCGATAATGTCCGATTAAATAACTTTTTCTATAGAATTTCTTATCACATAAATCACATGGAAAAGGTCTTTCATTCGTATGAGTACGATAATGCATTTTTAATTCGCTTTGCTCCCAAAATTCCTTAGGACACATTTCACATACAAAAGGTTTTTCATTTGTATGAGCACGACGACAATGGTGTGTTAAAGTGCTTTTTTGATAAAACGCTTTACCGCACACTTCACAAACATAATTCTTTTCTCCTGTATGTGTGCGATAATGAAGAGATAGATAAGGTTTTCTAATAAATGTTTTGCCACATACGTCGCATTCGAACGGCTTTTTCTTTGTTTCGTTATTCGTGATGCTATCTCGTGCATTCACGGTAGATATTATTTCTTTGACATCATCCATAAGGAATGCTTCCTAAGCTCTTCACTGTACTCCAGTTTAATTGTGAATATAATTTTCGCCCATTTAATTTTAAATATGACATTAAAATCACAGTGCGATAATAATAAGTTGATGGCCACAATCAAAATAATTGCTGAAATCATTACAAGGAAATAACTTAAACCTCACCATTTTTTAAAAATTTAAATTATGTATTGCAGTAATGGAATCATACTCGAGAAAGCAGATAGAATGATTTTTCTTTATTTTTGGAAATAGTACTGTTAATAGTCTATTCTTATTTCATTCTTTACCTGGTGGGTTAAGATAATTGCATATTTTCTCTTTCGGTCATATACAGGATTTCTTAGAAAACAATTTTTTCAAACTCCATACTTGATACTCAAGGAGGATTCTTACATTTACAAGATTAGTTTACAGTGATACCTGAAAAAAAAAAATAACATTACTTTAGGCACATTTATGCTCTTGATGACATCGCATGACTGAAACAAGAAATAATTTTACTGAAAATACAACCATAATTTGTGCTGATCATGTTAAAAATAAACAACTAATGTAAATAACTACCAATCAAAGGGACCTTATTACATAAATAAACCTATTACAAAAATATTCTGTAACACAAAACATTCTTAAACAAACGTTAAAGATATTTATATGGAGCTAATTAAGGTTAAATTGTTTAATATTTTTTATTTACATTAAATTATTCATTTTGTTTTATTATGCATTTTGTTTGATTAGCTGCCTATCTTAAAGCTACACAATTATTGCTATTAAATTTTTTTAACCTAAGATGGTAAAATTAAAAACGTATTTTACACACTTAATTAGAGATTTAATAACAAAAGAAAAATTACAATATGTTTCAAATTATGCAAATATAAACATACTTTTATATACTTTAAATGATGGGTCTTCATTTGTTCGATTTCAACAGAACTACATTTGAAATTTTCCATCCTTAAATAGTAATACAAAATGAGTAAGTTTAATTTATGGAGAAACTTTGGTATACAAGAAATTTCAGGTTTTTAATGCAGATTTGAAATTATAATGTTGATTTTCTTCTTTCTCTATAGCTAAACCTTGGCATATAGACATGAGAAGTCATTTAATCCTAAACAATAAAATTAACACAGTTTCTTCAGTTTAAAGTTTTACACTAGTTATTATGATATTATATTATGTGTGTGTAAAGCATTGTTATACAAAAGATATGACTGGCTGAATGGATGCATTTTTCACTCAAAAAATCTTAAAAGGGAACAACTCTGTCCAAATATCTTGCCAATGCCATAAACACTATATTTGGATAAATATTAGCTGAGTTAACACCGTTGTTTACTAATCATTTAGCCATAAATGATTATATGGCTATTCATAAGCAAAAGACAACACATGTTCCTTGAACACATGTTTCTTGAATGAATGTGGCTGAAAGCTGAGTTTCTTAAAGTTTACAATAAAATCAACAAATTAATATATAAAAAGGACCTCTGAATCTGCTGCAGCTTGTGATGTTGTAAAAGAAAATAAATACTTATTATTTCAGAAGCAAAGATATAAAGTTTGAACTAATGATAAATGCACAGATCCATGATTTTGAGAATTAATTTGTAAATACATGTTGGTACACATGAAAAATGTTTAATTTATTCAACAGTTAATTAAAAGCTATACAACCATTATTAGACTTTGTAAATTTTTTGAATGAGTTAAGATACTATATTATATTTTCCTTTCAAAGATAATGAGCCAAATTGCATAGATGTGAATAAATAGCAGTAACTTTCTACCACATACTCACAAGATAATTTAATAAAAATAATGATAGCATTCTTTTTGTTTTTTCTCTACAATAGAAGAAATCAAGAAATTAACTATCACATCAAGAAAACCATATTCATACTTAACAAGAATTAAATCCCTTTCTTTCAACTGAAAGTTTCAGATGTGGTATGATTTCAAAAGGGGGTGTAGAACACCTTTGAAAGAATATTTCTATTAAACTGTATTGATTTTTTTTATTTCCATTAATTATTAGAAATTGACAGGAAATCATAAGTATAAGAGATATGAGAGCATGTTTTTATCAAAATGGAAAACAAATGTCACTTTTTTTAGTCATATATGAAGTCAGGAGATACTATAATAATAAACCCACATAATTCAAAGGCATAGTTTTTAAATTTTTTCTCTAAACTGATCAGTCATATGCAATTTTAACTGTAATTAAAAATATAAAAAACATGCCAGAAAATCAAAGGGAACCTTTTAATGTAAGTCCTAAACAGAATACCTTAATAGTCCCTTTAGAATATTTAACTAGCATTGAAACATTTTGCATCAAATTAATGATTATTAATAAATTGCAGTAATTAATACACAATATACTTTGCAATACATTAAATTATAAATAAATATGTAAAATAATGACAATTTCATTCAGTTATAATCTTAATATATATAAATTACGTGTCACGTTGTTTGTCCGCGATGGACTCCTAAACTACTTAACCGATTTTAATCACATTTGCACACCGTGTGCAGTTTGATCTAACTTAAAAGATAGGATAGCCCTTTTTTTGAATTTTTAATTAGAATTTTAATTATTAATTAAAAACTAACTTTCCCGCCAAAAAAATCTTCAAATCGCCAAATGAGTACGGCTTCAATTTTTTTTCCCAACAGTCATGAGGCTAGGCTTAAGATTTTTCGGCTGATTATTTGAAACGATTCTATTTATTTTCTTAATGTTTTATGCATTTAAAATGAAACATTGTTAATGAATCGATCGTTCAGATACATTCTTAAGTACTTTTGAATTAAAATAAAACAGAATAAAGGAAATTAAAAATTTCTAATCTGCATAGCGTTACCCCAACTGGCGTAGAAAAACTCACGCATTTGCGTTACGTTTCGAATCCGAATGTTCGAATTATTTATGATCCTATCCGAAAACGTTTCTCAGGAATAAGATATCATTTTCCACAATTATTTTTTAATGCATACAATAAATTTGATACGTTGCAACGGATAAAGTATCACGATCTTATGTTTGAATTTTGTATTACTGTACACGGTGGCAATTCTCAGAAATAAGATATTTTATTTGAAAATGATTAATTACAAACGTTTTAACGAATCACTGATTAATATAACATAATAAAATTCTGCTTTTTTTTTTTAATTATAAAGAAGTTTGGAAAAATACTTGAAGGTGCACACGGATAATTATTACTTTTCGTTTTGAATGAATTCAGATTCTTTATCTGACTGTTTACTAAGAAAAATGTTGTACGGCAATAACATTTGTTACCTTCATTGAATTTTCAATTAAATGATTTTATTTCTTTTGTTAAGGATATCGTAAAAAAGGTAAGTGAACGAGCCAATAATAAGTTCCTCTAATCGTATAATAAAAAAATATTAACTCATTTGTATGCTAAATGAAATTTAATCTTTTTTTATATAAATTATTGAAGATATGATAATAAAAAATGGTTACAATAATCGTTTCAGTTTTTCATTTCTTTACTAATAAACTGCATGTACGTATCAAGTTATGTCAGCTATCATTCACTTCAGCTACAATGCTTATCATTATTTAATAAATGTTTCTGAAACTGATTTCATTTTGTAAATTAATTTTGAATTATTGCAACAGACAAATATATCAATGACGGAATAAATATTATGGCAACTTCATGTGTGGAATATAGAACTTTTTTTAAAAAAATATCTTTCCTTTAAGCTGAGGAAGCCAGAATCTGTATCACTGAAGTTAGAGGATTTATTATACATCATAAAAGGTTTATACTAAGAAGGAAGGTATTAAGAAGGAACAATTTATTTGCTCATTATTTGACAGTCACAATTATCTGTTAGCTCCAAGCGATTCTAACAGATGGCGGTATCTGTTGACTGGACTGAGTAAGTATTCTAACAGATGGCGCTGTGTTAAAAGTACCGACGTTTCACATAAGCTACAATTTAATGGCATTAATTTAACCATCATGTGTTTCTGAGGCTAAAGTATAAGTTAAATTTATTTCGTAGTAAACGCAATACAATGAAATTCAATTGTTCTTACTTTTTCAATTTTTGGTATTAGCATAGCCGACCACGTGTTATTTAGACTGAAGTATAAATTGAATTCATATTATAGTAAAAGTAATACAGTGGAATTCTTCTTGCTTTTTAATTATTAGTGCTTCATTGTTCAACAATCTTTAATTAAAATGCATGTTTAAAACAATCATTCTTATGGCGAAGTGTTGAAACACTTCGATTGGCCATAAACATGCGCGTACAATTCAAAATGATCCATCAGCACAAATATTTTCTGAACAATTACTAGATATTGGGAACGGTAAAATAGAACTGCAACCAAATACTCAATGCATTAAACTGCCAGACAATTTCTGCGCTGTTCTTCAGGGAAAAAATGAATTGATTCAGAGTATTTTTCCGGATATACAGAGTAATTACTTGAATCATAACTGGCTCAGTGATCGGGCTATTTTGGCAGCCAAAAATGTTGATGTTGACGAAATTAACTTCCAAATACAACAGTTGTTACCAGGCGATCTGATGTCTTTTAAATCAATCGATACTGTTGTTGATGAAAATGATAGTGTAAATTTTCCAATTGAATTTTTAAATTCACTGGATATACCTGGAATGCCACCACATAACCTTCGATTAAAGATTGGTTCACCTATTATTCTCCTGCGTAATTTGAATTCACCTCGATTATGCAACGGTACGCGTTTGGTCATCAAAAAGATCACCAGAAATATACTTGAAGCTACCATTTTAACTGGAAAGTTTAAAGGAGAAGTGGTCCTGTTGCCACGTATTCCGATGATACCATCAGAATCTACGATACCCTTCAAAAGGTTACAGTTTCCAATTCGTTTAGCTTTTGCCATGCCTATAAATAAGTCTCAAGGCCAAACAATGTCCATTTGTGGTTTAGATTTGAAAAATCCATGTTTTTCTCATGGGCAACTATATGTTGCATGTTCACGTGTAGGAAAACCGTCAAATCTATTTGTGTTAGCTAAAGACAGGTTAACCAAAAATATTGTGCACCGATTAGTGCTAAATTAAATTGAAATTAAAAGTATTTATAATTCAAAATAATAAACATTATTGTCAAAGATTTAAAACTATCTGCCCTACCTACCTCATTTATAAGTTTAAGTGTTACGTGTTTTTTACTAACAACTTTGTAATTTACTCATTTGTTACAAGCTTCAATACAAAAAATAAAGAAATTAAAAAATTTTTTGTGTATTGATTTTTGCTCAATATCAACGGTAGTAGAAAATCAATCATGGAGATCCCCATGTTTTTTTACAAATGGCATCTGTGTAAAAAAGCATGGTGGTCCCCATGACTGGTGTTCTCCTACTGTTTCCCTTGAATAGTTTACTACTATGTAATATAACAAAAACCTTAGCCACAGCAACGAGTGGCCGGGTCTGCTAGTAGAAAATAAATTATGTTTCTATAATGATAAGATTAACAAATAAATGTTATAAAAAATATCATTGCATAGAGATTCATTGAATATATCTATTTAGATCTTGAAGCTTCTCTTCATCCAAAGTAATATAAGTATCTTATTTAATAATTCATCCAAAACTGTAGGAAGATAATGCATTTTATCTCTATTTACTTTCTCTTTAAAAAAGTGTAAGATATCTTTAAATTAAAACTAGTTGAGGAAAAAAATTTTCTAAATTATTCTACAAATTTGTATTACACATAATAAGTACATGTTTCTAAATTAGATATTAAAAAAATATTAATAATTGTTTTTTTCTCTCAAGATATCTGATTATAACAAATAAATAAAAAAGTTCAAATAAGATTTACTAATTATTAGTCTCAGAATTTAATTTTTATAGCAAGGGAGAAGGTAACTAAGTATTTTATCTACAGCAAAAATCGATAAAAAAATGGGAATGGTCTTATTATTTCAAGAATATAAATTAATGGTTTGCATATTAAAGAATTATTATAAAAAAGTAATACTAGATATAGTATAGAAAAGTAATGCTAAAGATTCAATTCCAATACTATTTATTATTATTTCAATAACATCACTAATAATTAACACAGGAAAAAAATAAAATAAAATATCAATAAGACAAATATTTTATTTGCTTAAATAAATACAAATAATATTTTTGTATATGATTATATTGCCTCAAATATAAATAAAAATGAAAATATATACAAGAATATTAGATACATATGTAAAATAGAATATAAACGATTTTACAAACATAATACTTCTGTAATGTAAAAACAACAACAACAACAACAAAAAAAACACCTTCATAATTTTAACAGTTAAATGTTTGTTCTAATCATGACTTTTGCAACATTTCTGCTCTTTTATTTCAATTCAACAATCACTTTACACACATTGTAAGATAAAATAATTTTTCTGCAAGTGGAGCAAATTTCAAAATTCAAATCATAAATCACCACACAACAAGAAAATGATGAACAAAAATTAAATTTTAAGAGTAGTTAACAAAAATTAGCAAATAGTATACATTTGGGAAGAATATAATAAACACCAACCTTAATCAATATTTTTCATGAAAAAAAAAAAATATTTTAAAGGAAAAATGGCATAAGTCACAAACAAATGAGAACACATTAAGTGATTAATTTGGTTTGAATGCTTATACAGTATGACAATTTTATTTTCAATAAAGATTTAAACTAAACATGTAAAGAGAAATCAAAATGTTATACGGACCAGATAATCAAATTTTTACATCCACCTTTGGAAATAATTTGCAAATTTGAAATAAACATTAATTAACACCATTCAGAAGAAATATATTATGATGATATATAATAAACAGTTTATATTTACAAGTATGGGCTGACAGGTCAGAATGCCAAAAGAAATTGGAAAACAAAAACCAATTTTGATTAGTAGCTTCAAATAATTTTTATTAAATACAATTAGAAAATGCTGCAATTAATAGATTTTAAAACAACACTTTATAATTTATTTATGATGAATCAACAAATAAAAATTTATATATATATATATATATATATATATATATATATATATATATATATATATATATATATATGTGTGTGTGTGTGTGTGTGTGTGTGTAATGATATTTTAACTCTAATTTCAATTTAATTAATTTTTATAGTAACTTCATCTTAATTTAACCCATAGTAACTTCATTCTAAAATATTCTCTTATTTCGTGATCCAATTCCACTGTCTCTACTTAATTAATTCAAGAGAAGCTTTGTTAAATTGTTGAATCAGCTAAAATCTAACTTTCCCACACTACGTGTGAAGAGATAAAATACCGCTGATCATGCAAATTCTTTTTTAAAATCTCCCTGTGTTTTCCCTACCTTCTCCGCGCCTGTAATGAAAATCCCTATCGAAATCTCATAATACATTAGCACTGTGATGAAGTATTTTCCCTATCAAAATCATAGGTTATATAAGACCAGGGATAAAATGTCCAAGAGCCTTTCCCTCATTCCTTTCTGTGTCGTTCTGTGTGCTCTTCGCTTGTACATATGCTTGCTTCTTCAAAATGAAATAAAATGACGTCACGAAATTAAAAGTATCTTCATTGTCTTCAAACTGCATCATGCTTCACAACAAATAATATTACATATATATATATATATATATATATATATATATATATATATATATATATATATATATATATATATATATATATATATATATATATATATATATGAAAAGTTATAAATACAAATAATTGACTTACATGAAATATCTGACCATCATGATTATTAATTGAAATAATTAGAATAGAAAAGCACAGACCATCCTACTTATATTATTTTGCCATGCAATTTTTATTGAGAATTATTTTTTCTCTTTAACTGTTCAGTCTAATCAACAATTTAGCACACAGGTAATTTTCAAAGACCTGCTTTTAAACTGAAATGTCCTCTAATGATATTACATTTGCAATTATTTTTAATGTAAGTGCATATATAGATAATGGTACTTGTGAATTAACTTTATAACCTTGATTAATTACCAAAAAATCATTAAAGATGTCGTGTTTATTGCAATCAACAATTAATTGCTGAATATATTAGTCATTGACTATGTTCTCAATTGGCATGCAGTTAAACTAAAAGAACCGAATAATTGTGTTTAATTTCAATAGTTTTATAACTGGATAAAACTGGATAATTTTAACTGGATAATTAACTCAAACTGGATAATTTTACTCAGTTTTTAACTATTTCATGAATATTTAATTTATCTATACTTCAGTTGGAACTTAAAAGCATTAAAGATTATATTTTTAAAATTTGTGAATCTACTACTAATTATACTAAATTATTTAAATAAGTACTAATGCACCTGTGTTCACTCATTATTTGCTAAGGGTTCATGAAATACTTGCAAACATATACTTCTGAGTCCTAATAAAAGAATTTGTTTAAAAATATATAGCAGTCGGGCCTATGTTTTTAGAATATATATATTAGATGACATTCAACAAAAGTGAATCTAATAATTAAATCAGTTTCTCTATTAAAATATATGATTCTAAGAAATTTGAAAATTTACCTTCACAGTATATAATGCATTGTATTTGTACAACAACAACAAAGACAAAAAAAAACAAACAACAACACTAAGTTAAAAGGAAAAAGAATATTGAGAACGATTGATTCAAAATTTAATTAAACTAATTTCAACCAACAATTTAAAAATATGAAATTTATAAAATATATAAATATAGAGATCAGAATTAATATGCATGTATTACATCATAAGAGATAAAAGTTATCATTTACATAATTTTTGAAATAAACATTAGATGCATAGCACAAGATACTGACATTTCAGATTTCTTTTTAAAGAAAAAAACTTGCTGTAGTTATTCGTTACTAGGGAAGAATTTTTTATACAAAGATTATAAGAAAATAACTGAGTACTGTAAAATTTTATATTTTCGGATCACAGTCAAGAATATGGAGAGAAAAAAAAAAAAACTAATACCTCATAATAAATATGTTACGAAATTCTTAGCAACTTTTTTTTTGTTTATTTATTTGATTAGTTTATTTTGACAAACTTTCAAGCTCTTATTCACTGGCTGTTACTTAACCTGCCACTAGCAAAAATTACTAGAACATTCGTACAAAAATGTCATAACTACTTTAAAAAGATTGGTAGTTAAATTTTTTAAAAATATTTTATATAGGCAAATAAAAAAATCCGAATACCTTTAAATGTAACGATTCTGCAAAAATGTAAACAAACAAAAAACGGCATTGAACGATTGACAATTGAAGTGTAATGTATCTCACCTACGTCGTCTGCTTTCACCAAATGTTCTAGTCCAATATTCGTATAAAAACTCTTGAAATCATAGTAGCTGTATGCTATGATGACAAAATGCTATAAGTCATTTCTCGCAAAATTATTGAGTCTTTCGCATTCTGTTCTCGTTTATTAATGTTGAAAAGGGTTCTAATAATATAAAATGCCTTAAGTAAGATCAATTATGTTTTTGCTCATATCAATCGTTTTGCTCGTTGTATATGAGATCTTAAAATTGCATGAAATACCATAAAAAAATGCATTAGGCAAAAGGTTCAAATATCATTCAGTAGAGTTCAGAGTGATTTCACGCTGACAAAATTGTTTAATAATCTAAAATTTGGAATCGACCGACCACCTTACTTCTACTGTTCGTAAAATTGTTGTTGAAATAATTTATTTTGATATATATGTTCTTTGGAAATAGAAATATTCTATACTGTTATCATTAACCATCTTAATTTAACAGAAATACCAAAATAATTTTGCAATTCAGACCCCATAATGTGAATGCAGATGCGATCCAACCATTTGGATCCTGATCTGATAGAGCGTGTATCATTTCATTTAAGAAAAGTTGTTAAACATAGGGATGACGAATATTTTACGAGCGGTTATTAAGTAACCAATATCAAAAAGTCACAAATACCAGTGATCAATACTTTTCAAAGAGGGGTGTGATTCAAATCCTTGATACGATCTTACGCGAGTTCGCAAATTGTACAGACTAAGTCTATGGCAAAGGGTACCGACGTGCTCTGATTGGTTTAAGCCTTGGCATTTTTTTGGCAATGTTTTGCACTCATAATAGTGTAGTTATCGCTTATTTGGCTCACACCTTGTACCTTTTATTAGTTTTATAGAAGATACGAGTGAATATCAACCCGATCTAATTTTTGTTAATATAATTGTTTTCTCTAAATATTTGTTTTTAATGAAACATTATTTCAAACCAAATAGAAAACTATTTCAATTGTGAAAAACGTTTCTATTTCTAATTTATGAAACTAGTAATACAAGTAACTAATGTTATTAATGCACAGAAGTATAAAAACTATATGAACGGAATTATTCAACATATGATGCAGCAATTGAATTATTCTTATTTTGCTATGATTTTCGTGCCTTTATTAGATAATTTATGCAGTCATTGAAACTTGTCGCTGAACGTTTGTTACTTTCCCATCAACTACATATGGGGAGACGATTACTTAATGCCCAAAACGTATAAATATGTAAGCTTTAACAGAATATGTGATATCATAGCTAATATTTTTAGTTATATCAAAATAATATTAAGAAGAAACACACACAAAAAAATATTTTTAATAAATTGTAATTTTTATATTTCTTGAATTTAGATTTCAGGATTTGATCTTTTCAGCTGTATATGTGTTCCAGATTAATATTACATGTAAACCGTAAAAAATAGGGGGGGGGGGATAATTTTACATATTTTATTTATTTTTATAAAAATATATTTCAGAGTAATAAATAATATTAAGAAATTTAATATAATTTTCAAAACTTTTATTAATTATTCCAAAATTTTTATTAAGAGATGTTAAAAAGAATTGTTTTAATATTTATTTTGCAATAACTAAAGTCATATATCCCCAACTCCATTTGAAAACAATTTCTTTGGACATTCAAACAATTAAAATTTTATAAACATGTGTCTTTAGTATTTGTAACTTAAATATATTAGTTAAGTTCTTACAATATTTTTTCTATTTCCACAAGCGAATACAGTTTGAATTTTATCTAGAGCAAATAATATATCTTCATTCCCTCAACAATGAAAACAGTTTAATAAAATTACAAAAAATGGCATAACATGGCATTAAAGTCATTGCTATGTACTTTAAAATGAAAAATAAAATTTTTATTTTTTAGGAACTTTTTTAAAAACTCTTTTCAATTGGAAATTTTCTTATATTTTGCAATTTATTTATTTCAGTTGGAGTAATAGTAGATACTAACTATCAAAACAAAATAGATTTAGTACAGATTTTACTGTTCACATAAATTATTTTATTGAAAAAACATATGCTGACTTTAAACATGAATATTCTAAATACTTAGTCTATTTTTGCCTCCTTTGTGAACTATATTTATGGAGTATATCTAAAAACCTCAAAATGAAAAACTTATTTAGGACATGATCTCTTTTTACAAATAAATTAAAACATTCATTATAGTTTGAAGACTTTTGTACCCATTTATGTTTTTAAAAATGATTTTTTTTTTTTTTTTTTTTTTTTTTTTGTATTTCTCAGTAAAAATAATTCATATGTATAAAATGTTGATGGTAGACTTGCTTTTTAATATCTCATAATAATAGCATAATACTGATTATTTTTACAATTCTTAGAATGAAAGATTTTGTGGATTAGGAATACATTTTTCCTAATGCTTTTTCTCTCTTTGTTTAATTGATAGATTTATAAATGATATAGAAATACAGGTTTACAGAAGATAATAAAAACTATAAATACTTCATATATTTCTTTTTCTTATATTTGAAATTTTAAAAAAAATTAATATTCTCGATATTCTAATATAAAATGTTCTTATCATTTTTAAGTTCAGGCGCTATGTTAAATCCCTTCTTCATTTCACTTTTCATTCGTTGGCATGACTAGTCAATTTAATTATATGGATAAAAATTTTTTAAAAAAAACTCTAACCAATTACATTAAATAGATTTTTAATCATAAATATCTAGTGTTTTATATTTTAAATAAGTACAAACTATGTTTTATGTAAATAACTACTTCAATTTTCAGCCGGAAAGGAAGATGCAAATCCTTTCAGGCTATGTGCTTCCTAATGCTTTTTAATCCCTAGGAACTAATTTTTCAACTTCTATTTTTTATGATAAAAATTAGTCTCTTTTTTTCTTTGTTTCTTCTATACACTGCTTAAAATCATGTACTTTGAAAACAATTTATTCCAGAAGTTTGAAGTATTGCAGAAAATAATAAAAACTAAGGAAAAGAAAGTGCAGGAGTAGAATGAGTAAGTTTGTGAATGAGTTCAATGCATAGGAGTAAGTTTTAGAATGCACATGTAAATAATTACTTTATGAAAAGTTTGATGTATAATAATTTTATGAAAAGTTTGATATATATGAATACATATAACATCAATAAAAAAATTCAGGACTCTTTGGTTTTAAAGGTATGTTTTATTCATCTTCTAAAAATGTTTAAATATACAACAGAGCAACTTGTTAATACTTTTTCAACTTCTTTAGTATTTAATATATAATAAGCTGAAAAATATTTAACATACAACAGTTTCATGGAAGTGCTATTTAATACCATAATAGCATTAAAATTTTATATCATATTAATACTAATTATTTTAACACCATACAAATCCTGTTAAAATGTTCTAATACATTTTTAAAGCATGTACAAAAAAAAAAAAAAAAAAAAAAAAACAAGGCACATATTTTTTTAAAAGCATGATAGTAATAAAATAAATATAAATTAATTTGGAAGAGATACATTCTTTTCAACACAATGCGTCAAACTATGTTTTGTTTTTCGATGTTTTTTTGGTAACTCAGAGAATATTCCATAAGTATGTTCTTTTAGGGCAGGTGGTAATGCTCGTTTAACTGGCCTTCCACCAACTTGAGTTTTCCTACCAGAATAAATAGATTTTCTTCTTGCAATTGCTGTAGGTTGAACAGGAATTTGATTGCCTCTCCTTCTGCTGCACTTCAAAACTCTGCTTGAGTAGTTAAGGTTTCTAAAAGGAGGGGAAAACAAAAGAAGAAATCTAAGTAAATTTCTGCCAACTTCATCATACAACCGAAGAGTTTACTGGAAGTAAGTCCTACATGACATTTTAATAAATTAAAGAAATTTAGCTTTAGAATGTATAAAAATATCAGAAAGATACTTACAAAACGCCTTTTCATACTGAAACTCTCTTATTAAATTTTCTATAGAATAATATCCTACCATATTATAAATGATGAATGTATAAGTTTTTAAATTGTTATTTGACACTTTCTTTCGCTAAACTCTTTAAATGTGGTGTAAAAAAAGTTGTTAGTATTAACCCATAACATAAACATTAATTATACTTTAGAGAACATTAAAATAAAATTAATAAAAACCCATACACTGTTTAGCTAAAATTTTAACAATACATTTTTAGATTCTTGTATTGAATGTATATTGTAGTAAATGTATCACTCTTTCAGTTTCAATTTTTACAGCAATAAAAATTAAAAGAAAAACATCAAACAATTAAGAAATCTAAAGCTAAACACCCTTCAAAACTGGATTTAAAAAAGTTTAGTCTTTAAAAATAATAAAATTAATTTGCTACAATATAATATAAACATTAAATTGTTACACATTAAATCTTATTTTCTATCTTGCGAATTTTCTAATGCAAACTTAACAAGCCTACAAAAATAAGTTTAAAAAAGTACCTTCCAAAGTTATGCAAGGCAGACACCAATCCAGTTTCTGTTTTTCCAAACTTGTTAACATTCTACACCATTTTTTTTATTGCTGGCTTAAAAACATCAGGATTATTTTTGTAACCGGATGTAATCCGATTAATTATATCATCAAATTTTTGTAAATAATCACCATCATCATCATCTGTTTCACTGTCCGAGTTTTGACATGTAGCTGCAATGGGCTGTGAAGTAGTGTTTATAGTTGGTAGAACCATGTTATATGATTGCAAGGCTGTGAAAATGTGTCAATATCTCTAGGTGAAAGCGTGTCATTTGAAGAATGTTTAAGTGTATTATTATTAAATTGTGAAAGTATATCGTTAGATGAATGTGGAAGTACCGTAGAAGAAAATTGTGGTTGTAGAGCATCATCAGACTGAGAAGAAGGAAAATTGTGTGATGGGTTAAAACTTAAAGGTAGCAAGAGGGTGCTATTTGAATCCAATTTTTTCCCAGTAGCCACTTCATACATTAATTTTCTACTTTCTAGACAAATGTTGATTGTTTATTTTGTTCCAAAATCACAGAACTTAAATGCTTGCTTTTGTTGCATTCATGCCAACAAAGCAAGTACAAATGGAACTTTCCAAATCAACAAAATGTTGATCAATTTCAAAATAAGTGTTATCTTTATTTAGTGATCTGATGTTCTGAATTATTCCTTTATCATCAGGCAAAAACCTTTTTACTAGTTTTTTGTTAGAACGACCAAAACTAAAATCTAAATATCTACTATGTAGATACTTCTCAAATTTTGTGACAATGAAGTCCAATAATTGAACTAAGCTAAATGCTTTCACTCGTCCAAGTATGGTCTCTTTTAAAACTTTGAACAAACTTTCAACATAGTTTGTTGTATTGTTTCCCCTGGTTAAAAGCATTTTTCTATGACAAGTGCACCATAAATGCTTTTTGGAGAACAACTTGCTCAAATATATGATGAACTTGTCATATTTCCTGACTGTACTATTCTCCAACATATTTTGAAACAACTCTTTCAGTTGCATTTCAGTTTCTGCATACATCAATGATTTAAAGGAAAAATATAATTTTTGACGGTGCTCTTTTAGAACTTTATTTTCACTGTTCATAAGCATCGCCACACTGCTTTTAGCACATGAAACTGACAGAGTAAGTAAGTAGAATTCAGCCATATTTTACTCAGAACTTCTCTTTCCTTCAGATCATCATCTGTCATTACAATCAGTGGCCCATTTTGCAATAAACAGCATTTCTCAGGGAAACACTCACAAAGAAGTTTCACTCCTTCACGAAAAATATTAGTTAACTTCTGCATTTGTGATAATGCAGCCAATAGGTATTCCACCAGCTACACCTGGAGAAATAAAAAAATAAACACGATGATTTAGTCTGTCCATGTGGCTAGATGCATCAAGCATTATCATTTCTTGAACATTGCTAAGTAAATCTATACTTCGCTTCATTATCGGCGTCACTACAGCAATCGCCAAACTGTTCTTTACTTTTGAAAAAGCAGCTTTACAGAATGGCTGTTGATTGTATGAGGAAATATATTTTTCAACTTCCCTGTCAATATCACTTTCTCTTCGAGATCCATAGATTTTCCTAAATTCATTATTTAACAAGTGATTTACGACAGATAATGAAGGTAGCTTAGAACTGTCCATGCATGCTTCTACATAATCTTCATTACTCTGAAGCTCTAATTCCATTTGCAACAACTGTCTTGCAGTAGCTGCAGTATGTCCTAATTCAAACAATTCTATCAGACGCTTTTGCGTTAGGTTTGATAATGGCCTGAACTTTTTAACAGCAGCACTGTCAAGCAAATGATTATGCAAGTACAGAAGCTCACATAATGCAGGAAACTCTATAACTTCTGGGAGTGGATCTTTGTGTTTTGGCAGTGAAAAATACCTGTAATCAAAATAATTTGAATATTTTACCATGGATATATTAAACATCTAAAATAAAAGCAAAGAAAATATATAAGCTTTCCAAAATATGATAATTCCTAATAATATAAGAAATAAAAAATTATTATTGAAAATATAAGAAATAATTATTGATACTGAAAAATAAATAAGTAAATGAAGATATTAGGTACTGACACATATAAAGAAAAATGTAATCTATTTTTTAAATTAGTTTTATAAGTATGTAAGTGACAAATAAATCCAACAATCACACTAAATAAAAATATTTGATTACACATTATTATATATGTTATTTGTTATTATTATTAATCAAATTTAAATAATTAAAACTTACCTTTGAATAGTAATTTTAAGAACTGCAGGGCATCCAGTATTTTTACTTTCTTTCACATGTTTTGATACCTGTAAAAATAATCTTTATATAATTATCAATAATGAGAGCACTGTGCCAATGAATTTCAGTAGAAGCTAAATAAACTTTAAATCTAACCTTGTCATTATATAAATGATAAAACATAAAGTGTCTAAAATAACACACATAATGCATTTGAAGCAGTAAAATATAAAATATTAGTTATTACCTGTTGCACATTGTGCTGGCATCTAAAGTCACCTTTATAAACATTAAGGCGTCCAGTTGATTTATGTGTTCTCTGAACACGCCAAACTGTTTCCGATCTTTGTTCATATTCTTTAATCCATTCCTAAAATATGTGTTACAGAAATGCAAGAAATAAGTATTCAAAAGAAATGTATAAACTATTTACATATTTATAAATCTTAATATTAAGTTAATAACAAATATCAAGATTAATAATTAGATTGTTAATAACTATGTGAATCTAAATATCTTAACAAATATAGCGCATTTGCAGATAGACATCTAATGGTAATAATTTGAATACAAAATTAAAAAATAAATATCTCCTTGTGTTATTTTATTTTACATGAATATTCAATAAGAATTATAATGATTTCTATTCTGTTTAATGTCATCTAAATATCTTAATAAATATAGTTCATTTGCATAAAAATATTTTATAGTAATGATTTTAACATGAAAATTTAATTAAAAAATTGGCCGATCATTTCCCGTAAAATGAAAGCTTGATTTGCAAGTCTTATTTTAATAATACTTCACAGAAAAATTGCTACCTGAGCTGATTCTTTATTTACAAGATCAGAAATGCAAAAAATAGCTCTATTCTCATCAATCTCAATTATTTTATAACTGTATTTCTCTGGAAGATTTAATTTCTCCATTTTGAAAATTGGCAGGCAAAAAAGTACGTACAACTAAACAACAATGTAACAGGGTTGCTACAGCATAGAAAGTCTGTGCGAAAGAAATCGACCAATCAGAGCACGTCGGTATCCTTTGCCATAGACTTAGTCTGTACAATTTGCGAACTCGCCGATCTTACTAGTGATATTTCGATTACAGGTTTTGGATTACGATAGAAAGTAACAATCGATACTATATCACTGAAATTTACCGGAGCGGTGACTTCACTGGAAAGTAAAAATCGATACGATCTGTCCAATGGAAGCTCTCGAACGAAACAGAAAAGGAGAAATCTGTGAATGGCTTGAAAAGTGAACGGACCGGTTATTCTTGGAATTATCGTATCATTGAATTGCATATCACTGAAATTTATAGGAGCGGTGACTTTACTGGAAAGTGTGAAGTCGCTGCTCCACTTCATGAGAGTGATCTTGACCTTCAGATATTCGCATTTGATGATGCACTATGCCATACAAATTCTTTTTAATTGCTTTTGACTCGACTTTGCATATATTCAGCTTATTGCTGGCGCCATCTATTAGTAGAATATAGAACTAAAGTAAACAATTTAAAGAAATGACATATATATTTAATTGAAATTTTCCAGAAAATGGTTTACTCCAATAAAGAAATTAAATAAACAGTTTTGAAAAAAAATCAAATTTAAGATGTAAGCTGAAACAGATAAGTTAATTCAATCACACATTACTTAAGTATGAAATTAAGTAAATTAAGTATTAAAGTAAATTATTAAGTAATATATTATAGTAATTAAAGTAAATTATTAATTACAATTAATAAATTTTATATTTAATATTAAGTAATAATTTTTAATTTATAATATGATTGAAATAACAGATATTTGGAACAAATATTTAAAAATAACAATAGCAAAATTATTTGTTATTCAAAAAATCGTGGTTTATGCATCTCTAGGGACATGGTGAATCCATTCGATCCCCATACCTTCAGGTAACGCTTTTTGGGAGACGCTATGCTAAGGTCATTCGGTTGATGAAAATGAATGAATAACCAATCCAAAAGATAAAAACTAATACGAAAGGTTTAATGAAACCTTTCCAATTTTATAATTTTTCTTCAAAAGCAATTGAAATGGCGAATTTTTAAAAATAATCGAAGACATTTGTCTTTAATTATTTGTAGTACGTGCTAGTACTGATCTGACAGATAAAATAGTAAGGTGGGCCAATATTCAGCAACATTCCTTGGAGTATTAATATAAGTGTCCAAAAGACATATTATGTAAGTTTTGCTTGGTATTATTATTTATATATCCGCCGGCTTCCTGGTATGGGGTAGTGCGTCTTCTTTGTGATCTGGGCGTCCTGGGTTCGAGTCCCAATTCCGGCATGGTTGTTCTTCATCAATTCTATCTGTGGACGTGCGTGAGTAGCTAAGACGTACTCTCTGC